>NC_058132.1:521808394-521863280 GCF_016433145.1 Gracilinanus agilis
CTCTCTCTCTCTCTCTCTCTCTCTCTCTCTCTCTCTCTTTCTTTTTTTTACTTGGTCTCTTTCCTAGGCATTGAAAGATGGGAGTAGAGAACCTTCTAAATACTACAAATCAAAATAATGCAACTTGCACATAATTTTCACTTAATAAGTGTTGAATGAATCAAGTTTCTTTAAAGAACTTTATAATTGTCTCTATCAGAATGCTTGTTGGGGAAAGTTGCCCATAGGTTTATTTATTTATTTAGAAATAGAAACCCAGTGATGCTCAGAATAAATGGCCTGAAAAATAGTAAAGTTTGTTTGTTTGTTTTTAATAACTTTTAACTTCCAACTTAGAATCAATACTATGTATTCGTTCTAAGCAGAAAAGCAGTAAGGTCTAGGCAATGTGAGTTAAGTGACTTGCCTAAGGTCACACAGCTAGGAAGTGTCTGAGGCCAGATTTGAACCCAGGACCTCCCATCTCTAGGCCTGACTCTCACTTCACTGAGCCACCCAGCTACCCCAGCTACCCCTCATATTATTGAGTTTTATTATTATTTATACATGAAAGTCAAGTCCCCTAAATTTTAAAAAGGGATCCCAGTGATGACTATGAATCTTAAGAAAAAAGTTAGTCATTGTACTTGCCTCATCTTCATTTTAACAGTTGTCAATTATTTTAAGTATGCTTGAGAGTCAGAATCATAGGTCTTGAACTGGAAGGGACTTCAGAGGTCATCTAATATGAATTATTTCATTTTACAAATGGGAAAACCAAAGCCTAAAGACACAAAGTGACTTGTCTAAGATCACTGAGGCAGTATTTGAAAAGGGATTTGAATCCAAGACATTTAACTCTAGAACCAGTGCTCTTTTCTTCATGCTATACTGCCTCCATCATGATCTTCAATGCAGAAAATTGGAAGTTACCATTTAACAATTTTTAAGATAAAAGTGTCCTCTTTCCCTTTTTATTAAATTGTCATTAGACATGAAGTGTCCACTATGAAAAAACTGCCCCAAATTCATGACATTTGGAAGAATATATATTAAAAGTATATAAAATATTTTATGCATACATACTAATGCATATATGTACATATGTATGTACATATGTACCTGGGGATTTACTGGTGTACTGCATCCACTTTAGGAAACTTTGTGCCAAATGCAGTGCCTTACTATGCATTTATTGAATACTTTTACTTTTGTGCCTTGCTTTGTCCTAAGTCCTGGGGATTTAGAGAAAAGCAAAAACTAGACCCTGCCCTCAAAAAACTCACATTCTAACAATGGAGACAGTAGCCAGAATGATGGATTAGGTAGTCTTGCCAATTAATGAATCAACAATGCAGAGATAGTTGTCTATATCATTAATGTGGCTCATCTGTATAAAAAGTCAGAAAGACCAGAAGATCAGTTTCAGTAACATTATATAGAATGGGGAATATGGAATTTTACAAAAAAAAAAAAAAAAAAAAAAAAAACAGAAGAGGGAAGATAAGATTATACATATCTAGAAAAAAATAATGTAAGTTGGAATAAGGACACCTGCCAGCTGGTCAAAACAGGGCTCTATGGCTTCTTTCCTAGGCTGAATTCTGCAGGTGTGTTCCAGGAACAATGCCTAGAAGCTCAAAATAGAGATTGGGGCAGTATCTTCTTATCACAGTAGGATCAAAGAAGCCTGAGCCAGAAATTTTCTTACCATGATGCAAACTATTTATATTCAAGATAAATACAGTTCAGGGGCAGTTAGGTGGCTCAGTGGATTGACAGCCAGGCCTAGAGAAAGGAGATCTTGGGTTCAAATATTGTCTCAGTCACTTCTAGCTATGTGATCCTGGGCAAGCCCTTACCATTCTTCTGCTGCAGAAACAATACACAGTATTAAGACAGAAGGTAACATCTCTGTTCATTTTTTAAAAGTTAAATACAGTGTAAAATGAAGGTACCCTTAGAGAAAAAATACTACCATTAAAGGTGACTAGGAAGGTGAGATTTGAGATGAGTCTTAAAGGAAGCCAGTAGCTAGAGATAAGCAGGAAGAGTATTCTAAACATAGCAGATGATAGACAGTGGAAAAACATGAAGTGGTGAGGGAAAAAGTTAGTCCAGTGTAGCTGAATCAAAGACTGTTGAGGAATAAAGAAAGAAGAACAGGCAAGTAGGAAGGGGCCAGATTATGAAGGTCTTTTAAGCATCTAAAATACAGATCAAAATATGCCTTGAAAGATGTAGTCTTAATTGCCTGAGGTATAGAGAGGTTAAATGATTTGTCTCTGGTCATAGAGCAAGTACGTGTTAAAAGGTGAACTTGAACTGAGTTCCATCTAACTTATCAGCTTTTTATCTATTATACCATGCACCCTAATAAGATACTTCTTTTAAATGAAATAAGATTGAATTATGAAAAAAAACCCACTAGTGTCACTTACAGATAATTCATGCATCTTAGTGAATATAAATCATGGTGTCTGAGAATGTCAAAGAAAAGACTTAGGAAACTGAGAAATGGTTATTGCTCTAGAATAATCCTAGAATAAGATAAACTTTCAGTTAAACAATCAATTTGCTCATTAGCTTTTTATGTTATTAAACACACACAGAGACTAGGCTAGAATTGGAGCTTGTAGTTAAGGGGCTTCATTTTTTGAATGCTTAAAATTTTTCCCATAAACGAATTTGCCTTTATTAAGTTTCTCTTAAGCAGAATAGTTTGGGTAGCAATAAGTCATAGTGTTTCCAGGTCTATAACTTATATTCTTCTTCCTAGTCATATAGAATAGGTGAGAAGGAAAATTATTATAGTGCAAAAGCATTTAAAAAATACTTAGTAGGGGCAGCTGGGTAGCTCAGTGGATTGAGAGCCAGGCCTAGAGACGGGAGGTGCTAGGTTCAAATCCGGCCTCAGACACTACCTAGCTGTGTGACCCTCGGCAAGTCACTTGACCCCCATTGCCTACCCTTACCACTCTTCCACCTATAAGTCAATACACAGAAGTTAAGGGTTTAAAATTAAAAAAAAAAAATACTTAGTAATCCACGTGGAAGATCTTATCTATGATCTATCTACATCTGTGACTTTTTCCATTGTGGGAGTCTTGTATGTAGTCTTAGTTGCATTGTAGGAAAAAGGAGATAATGGTTCCATACAATATGTTTTTAGAGCATAAAATTAAGCAGTAATATGGATTACTTATTTATTGCTGTGGAGAACTGCTACTTTACTTTAAGCTGAAATTTGAGTTTAGCTTAGGGGGATAAACATCCTTAGTGTTATCTTCTGTAGAGTTAAACCTTCAGACTTTCCAAATGGCGTTTTTGGAAACTTCTGAATGCCAGCAGAATTTGGAACATTTAGCATTTCCTATAAGTGTTCATATAAGTGAGAAGAGGATAGATCACACCTGGACAAAGAATATCACCTCCAATTCTGAGACTTAGGGTTGATTGCATGACTAACAAGTGAGGAAAAGATGAGTAAATTGTGCTAATACATTTGTAATGAGATGAATTAGCATGCATTTCTACTGTTTAGTGTCACACATAGAAGCTTCTGTTTTACTAAATGATACCATATTTTTATTAGCATTCCCTGTTAGCTTTTATGCAGATGTGAAAAATCTCATTAGCATCATTTATTTGACACTTGAGCTTCCACAGTATGCTTGGCAGTATCCAAAATTACACACAAACAAAAAACAGAAGAGGTAAATGAGAGGGTACCTACCTGTTTTCAAAAGAATGGCACTATAAGAGAGGAAATGACTAGCCTGTTATGCTTTCCTCTTGGAATGTGCTCAGGCTTTCTTTTATCTTTTTGGATGTTAATTTTATTTTGATAAAACTCAAATTTACTGTATGACCTTGAGTAAATCTCTTAATGGAGGGAAGTGTCTTCAATAAAAAAAAAAAAAAAAAAAAAAAAAAAAAAGGAGATGGACTAGATAGATCCTATCGAAGGTTCTTTCCAGCTCTAAAAGCCTATGATTATTACTTGGCAGTTGAATTGAAATTAGATTGGCAGTTTTTCAGGCTATGTGTGTGGAGGAAATAGAATTTGAAGTGAATTTGGAAGGCAAGATTTGAGAAATGATGGTTGTGAGATTACTGTTTGTGCTTTTTAGTATGGAATGGAATGAGACACAAGGAAATGGTGATAAGAGCTAATGAGGTGAAGGGTGGAATCACTTAGAGTAAAGGACATGGATTGTAAAGTGGAACAAAATAAAAAAGCCTATGTAAGCTTTTGGAGGAGCTTAGAGGAAGAAGTATTATGATGGAGGATGACGAGAGTCTTAAGGAAGAGGGTGGGCATTTAGAAGGACTTATTAGAAAAGAGGCTATACACTAGGTAATGGGATTGGAAAGCAAACATTAAGAGCAAGAAGAATTTTCACTGCCTACTGATCTATTATCTGTCTGTCAATTTGTATTTATTTAATCACTAAACATTTGTAACCTAATCAAAGAGATAACAGTAGAATAGAAGTTAATCTTCAAAGTGTGCACTGTATACTCCTTTTCTTCTATTCTTCTATTGCCCAGTTTTTCCTTCCAAAATTATATTTCCACCTCCACTTGGTAAAGAATGAACTTTCTCTTTCTCCCAGGACTGCATAGTATCTTTTGCCTTTTTAATTTCTCTACTTCTTCAGTGTCTCCAGCACTTCATCATAGAAGGTTGAAGGTAAAAGTGACCTGAGAATTCATCTAGTTAAACCTTCTCACTTCAGAGATGAGATGAGACCAAGGAACTCAGGAAACTGAGACCAAGAGAGATATATTGATCTTGCTGAAATCACATAAAAAGTTAGTGATAGAGATGAGATCTAGGTCCAGTTCCATCCTCTTTGTACTAGCCTTACTGCTTTTTTATCTGTTCATCCCATCTTTTTAATTAAATTACAAGGGTCTAAAGAAAAACCATTCCGAATAAGGTATCAAAGGAAGTGGAGAAAAGTAGAAAAGTGAAAGAATCCAGAATGCCCAGGAAACCAGTGAATTTAGAGCTTTAATGAGTCCATCCTAATGGTGATCTTCATCAGATTCTGGTAAAGAGGTCCTGTGTCTTTGGCTGAATTACCAGAGAAGTACAGTGCTATCCTATCTTCTCTTGCCCATCGTACCCGTATCCTACATATGTAAGGAAATGTGAACTCCATTTTTTACTACTCCTTTTCTAGCCTCAGTGGCAGAAAAGTGCTTCTTCCTGCAGTTACTGATGTTATCATACAATTAAATGTTCCCCAAATTTGAAATCTTTTTATACAACTGAGGCTATTCTAAAGGTTCTAAAGCATTGTTTTCAGTATCTGCCCCAGTATATCAGATGTGCAATTCATCCATGATTATGCACAAACTAAGTATACAGAAGGTATATTCTAAACTTGTTGCTTCTTTCTTGTTACTTCTGCTGCTACTGTTCCATCCAGTTCAGTACTGAAAATGCACCAAAATCTGGGTCAAGACATGAAATGAATTGTATTTCATTTTGGTCCTTTCACTGCTTATTATTAGTTTTTGTAAAAGGTTTGAGGAAGAGGTTGGCATTAATGGTTTAAAGAATCTCATTTTATATTTTGTTTGTTATAATTGTAGTTTAGAAAGCTGTTTTTTTAGCTTGCCTTTTTCCATCTAATAAATAGGCTTATGCCCCAGAGCTTTCCTTCTTTTTTAAATTGAGATTTCTTTCTCCTGCTCCTTCTCTGCCATCCACTCCCTTTTTATCTCTAGAATCTATAAATTTCCACTCTTAGTTAATCATGTTCATAACCATTGATTTCAAGGATGAAGACAATCAGATTTGCCTTTCCTTCTAAAATTCTGGGCCCTCTTTACTTTCCCAGAGATATCTTGATCCTGAGCTATGTCTCTATATTGAATAATCATGGACTGTGAGTTGAAAGAAGGGAAGGAAGGTAGGAGAAGGAAGGTGAAGGGAATAGGAAGAAGGTAGCAGAGCAGGTAGCCCCCAGGCCAGGTGGGGAAACTGACCCAAGCCCTTTGGAGCTCAATAAATTAGGCTGCACTTTAGGGATAGAATAGCTGGGTTTATTTAGTTTAGGAAAAGTTAGGTAGGGAAAAAAAGGCTGGAAGTTAGATCTCCGAGGGGACCAAGGCTCTCCTCAGTTCTCCAAAAAGGCTCTCTTCCATTGATTAGGGAAAAAGGCGAGAAAACCCATGATCTCCCTTTTGCTTATACCTTCCTCAGACACCTCCCACAAAAGAAGTGGGAGGTGTCTGGGGAAGTTAGGGTAGAGGATCCTGGGAGAGGTAGTGTCTCAGTGCACAGGACCCATCTAGCAGTGTTAGAGAGAACTTGTAGTAAAAGAAAGGATACAAGGTCTCACAAATCCATCCCAATTTCTCTCTTGCAAGGGTCCAAAGATGAGCATGCCAGCGGATCCCTGCTGTATTCTCAACTGTATCCCTTCACTTTCCTTCTCAGCCTGGATTTGGACATGTCAACCCAAAGAAGAAACAAAAGCACACTAATATTGGGGTCCCAACTGCTGTCTCAGTTTTGAGAGAAGAATACTATTATAGAACTCTTCACCTTTTCCCCTTGCTTTCTGTTTTTATATCTCCAGTTAAGTCATGTAGTCTTCCTTCCCTTCAAAATCATCAATTTAAGAAAAGAGTATTGTCTTCAACATTAATTGGCTTAACCAGATCCCCTCCAAAGCCTCTTTAGTTCTAGCAAGCAATTCTAGAAATCCCATTACTAAGATCTTCTTAATTTTCTCATTTGTAAAATGAGTGGTATGTATTAGATATTCTCTAAAGTTCTTTCTAGGTCTAAATTGTGATGTTTTTTGGTTCCAAGGATGGACTGAGTATTGATAAGCCATTTTTTTTCTTTTTAAATAGAATCTTGGAAAGAGTATTGGCCCCTATTATTAGAAGACAGATAAAAAACCCTTTTTTGACATTCACTATCTCTTTTACCATGGGCAAGTTACTTACTTCAGCCTCAGTTTCCTTATTTGTAAAAGAAGAGCTGAACTAGATAGCCTTGGAAGTTCTTTCTAGTTCAGTATCTTTGATATTACTTTTTTTTTTCTTTTGAAACTAGGTCCCTAACTAACCCAGTTAGAAAGTGTAGTGGCCATCCATGGGCCCAGTCCCAATACTGAGCAACATGAAAGCTTTAATTTTCTCCCTTTTTCTGATTTGGACTAGTTTAGTCTTTCTCATTAGCATTTCTTTGCCATCTTGCTTGTTTCTCTTACTTAGCATGCCTAGTTATATCTATATTTAATTTAAAGGTCTGTTACTTTGTATATATTTTGTATACTTTTCACTGATGCAGACTGCAACTCTTCCCTGATTTGGAAGATGGTCTTTCAGACTTGCTAGACTTGCTGTCCAATTACCTTGAAGCACTGAACCGTGAGCTAAGAAACTACATAATTTGGAACTAGTGTTGAAAATTTATTTTTCCAAATTAATATAGTCACAAAGAATTATGAAGAATAATTCTACTGATCCCAAAACTCTGTTTCCTCAAATTTTCCTGTTCTTTACTGAGGCCAACTATGCCTCATAGTTGATAGTAGAATCATACCCTTTCCCCAACAAGCCTCACCTTCAAGTTCCAAACCATTTATCATTTAGGAAATAGAACATGGAAGGTGATTGCCTTAATGCTGAATACTTTTTTCTTTCTTGAGGCTTTATGCCTAGATTTTGGCTTCTTATTGTCCAAAATCAATGGTGTAGGTTCTTGAACCTCTCTTGCACAGAAACTCAGCCTCAGACTTTGACTTTAACACCAGGCTAATCTTCCAGGCTATGTATCCCTGTTCCCTACTTTAGTTAGGATCCCGTGTCTATTTTTCTGAACTTCAGTTGATATTTTACTAGACTATATGCATTGTTTGGATCTATATGCTTAATAGCACCAAAATTCCCAGTCTTTCCTACTCTACCTATGGCCCTACACTGTTTCCATTTAAATTTTAGCAGGTCATTAATGAGGGTCTGAATATGTAACAGTGTTGAGATAAACTGATTGGAGAAAAGTTCAGCATTAATGTTACACAAAAGTTTTATTTCCCACTGCTTTAAACTACAATACACTGTTCTCAGTAGTTCACTAGGTTTTTTTTTAAATTTAAACATTTATTAATATTCATTTTTAACATGGTTACATGATTCATGCTCCTACTTTCCCCTTCACCCCTCACAATCCCCCCAACCATGCCGATGCCCATTTCCACTGGTTTTGTCATGTGTCCTTGATCAAGACCTGTTTCCAAATTGTTGATAGTTGCATTGGTGTGGTAGTTTCGAGTCTACATCCCCAATCATATCTGGTTAAATCAAATGATATCAGATTATACCTTATGTTTACTAGTTAAGTTTTAAAAATAATTTTTAAAAGTAGTAATAACTTAATTATTAATTATTTTAATAAGTCTGGGTGTTTGTGTGTGTGTGTATGAGAGAAAGAGAGAGGGAGAGAGAGGGAGAGGGAGAGGGAAATGGAGAAGGGGAGGGGGAGTAAGAGGGAGGGGGAGAGAGAGAGAGAGAGAGAGAGAGAGAGAGAGAGAAGGAGGGAGGGAGAGAGAGAGGGAAAGAGGGAGAAGGAGAGGGAGAGGGAGAGGAAGAGCGAGAGGGAGAGCGCACTCTAGAGCTCTTACAGTTAAGGAAGGAATGTCTTTGCCATGTAGTTTGGATATAGTGACTGTGGTATAGTACCGCCACCTGGTGTCAGTATACCTAATCTAAATGAGTAGTAACTAGTCCATAAACTAAAATTCAGTTGATGAAATGATAGTGAACATATGAAAGACATTAGATGTCTCAGAGTGGAAGAGTAGAGGAAAGAACACGGAGGCCAGAGGAGACAGGGATGAGATTGAGAAGTAATGTTGCTACCCAGAGAAGCTCACATGAATGGGTGGCCCAATGAGGCAAGTCAAGCAAGTTGTACTAACAGAGAATTAGAACACAAATTAGTTTGAAATAGGACAAACAGAAAGTCTCTTGTAAATCAAGTAGTCAGAACCAGGAATCAAATTGGAACATCCAAATCTTAATACCACTGGGTTTATAGTAAAGGAAACAGGTGTCTTATAATCAGTCCATCTTTTTAACAAAGTTGCTGTACGGACCACTATCAGACCCATACATCTTAAATAGATCCAAGGATCCAGGTAATTGGAAAGACCAAAATTAAATTTTATCTTCTTTATAATTAACCTACATCTCTCCCTCTTATCCCATTTATGGAATTAACCCACTTACAAATTCTTTCCAAAAAATGTATCAGCTTAGACTTAATGAGGATGAACATCAAAAATTAAGATTCATGGAGTTTATTATTTTATCTGTAAGTGTATACGCTCTTCACCCTAACTTATCTTTCTTTTTCAGCACTGATGCAGGCACTCCATTTTTCCCTGTTTGTTTATTTTTTTAAGAGTATATCATCTTCAAAAACCATTAAGCAATAACACTACATTTGAATCTCTAGAACAGTTTGTAGCTAATTCATTTAAAAGTTTCATGAATACATTTTGTAAATCTTAGTTATTAATTAAAAAATAAATGGTTTGTAACTCTAGAGCTAGAAATTATCAATTAGCCTACTGCTAATCTAATTTTTGCAATCACATTTGCATTTCTCTTTGACAAACTGTGGCTTAAAAATGCACACCTCATTACCGTTTTTATATTTAATTTTTAATTACCCAGGCCTATATTTTTTAAGTAGATTTAGGGTCCTTAGGCTCACTGATGCAGTCATGTTTTCTTTACCTGGGTTTTTCAGTCATCACAAAGGAGGATATTTTTCATTGTTTGTTCAAAAAAGGACATTTATGGAGAATATTAAACTAAAGGAGAATAGAGCAAAGAATAAACCAAATTAAGAACAAACCATTGCATTTAACTCTAAAGACACAAACCCACACTCTATCCAGTAAATTGATATTATTCATAACTTTCCTACATTAAATGAAAAATAAATTATGCTCCACGTAGCTATTTAAAGCAATCATGGATCACTTCTCAATTGTTTCCTGCATTTCTCTTTCATTTTGGTTTGCAAAGGCAAAGTTTTTTTTTGTGGAAAGAACACTAGATTTGGAGGTAGTAGATCTGAGTTCAAATTGTCACTATTTCAGGTATTGGTATTTATTCTTCTATAATTAAGTACTTTTTTGAGCCTCAGCTTTTGTAAAATTAGGGTATTAAAATTGAATCCATTTAGTGCCTTTTTTTTATAAAGCCTTGTCTTCTGTCTTAGAATCAATACTAAGTATTGATTCTAAGGCAGAAGAGCAGTAAGGGATAGGCAATGGGGGTTAAGTGACTTACCCAGAGTCACACAGCTAGGTTTGAACCTAGGACCTCCCATCTCTAGGCCTGGCTCTCAATCCACTGAGCCACCCAGCTGCCCCCATTAAGTGCCTTCTGACTTTAAATCCCACGACCCTTTATGCCTGATAGATGGGACTTACATGACCCAATTTGATCTCCGTATTATTTTGGTTTATCTGGTTCTCATAAGGAATGAGGTACAATCTTTTGGAAGTAATTGATTAAGTTAATGCTGCCCACCATGGCTTGAATTTTCAGAAGCAGACTATTTTTAAGTAATTTGTTTCTATTTCTAGTTTGAATAAACTATTGCAGAAAATTGGTAGCAGTTGGGATGATCCAAAATGGTGACAATGTTAGAAATCACTACATGTTCAGGTATATTTCTGTTTGTAGGGATATTTGTGACTTCAGAATCCACAACACATAAAACAACATTGTGGAGCTGTATTGAGTATGGAATTTAAAAAAATGTCAGAATGTTGTTCACTCACTTTATTTTGCCAAAACCCATCTCATAAACTCTTTTCATTTCATTGCTGTCTCTTCCTATATAGCTTTCCTTTTCTCTCTCCCTTTCTTCACCCTGCCCCACCATCTATCTCTCTCTCTCTCTCTCTCTCTCTCTCTCTCTCTCTCTCTCTCTCTCTCTCTCTCTCCCTCTCTCCCTCTCTCCCTCTCTCCCTCTCTCCCTCTCTCTCTCTCCCCACCTTCTCTCTTCCTCTCTGTCATTGGGCAGTCTCCTATAAAAATCACAACTTCATGTCAAAACTGCAAAGGTATATAACACCAGAACTAGTTAGCTAAATCACTTTCATCCTTTTACTTGAATATTATCCTGTTTTTACACATCTAGCATTTGTTTTTAAGTTTGATAATTTTCTTTTTTATTAATTTATTGATAGCATTAAAATTCTCATTTTTTATATTAACTTCCTAGTTCCCCCTCCCTGTCCATTAGAGAAGGCATCATTTGACAAAGGTAAGTGTATATATAAATTATATATATATATATATATATATATATATATATATATATGATTTTAATTCTGTTAATCAGTTCTTTCTTTGAAGGTGGACGTGCACAAGTCATTCTTCAAAGATTCTTAAAAATTAACCTGTTTTTCATTACTTATAGTATAGGAATTATGTTTTCTCTCTAGGACCTGTTCTTGGTGGTGTTCTATATACTATTCTTAATTGACTTAATTTCTTCATTTAACCATTACCAATCCTTTGATGTTGCCCCCAGCATAGCTATTCTCTCTAATTAACCCTACTATAATGGATACCACTAGTCATGAGCTTTAAATAGTGAATTCCCCAATATGTCCTCTTCTTAATGGACATCTTCTACCCTATTTCAGTCAGCCAATAAGCTTTTATTAAAAACTGACTTTGTGCCAGACACTGTGCTAAGTGTCAAGGATATTAAAACAAAATAAAAAAGCTCCTCTTTCCTCAAGGAGCTCACATTCTAATATATAAAACAACATTTAAATAATAAGGCTCTCACATGATGTATATAGATTAGGGGACAAATTATTTCAGCCGATGGAAAAAAACAGTAATTTCCATCTTCTCTTGTTCTTATTTCCATCTTTCTGGCATCAAGAATATGTAGTATTGGAGGGAAGCTGGATGACTCATTGGACAGAGAGCCAAGCTTAGAGACAGGAGGTCCTGGGTTCATATCTGGCCTCAGACACTTCCCAGCTGTGTGACCCTGAGCAATTCACAACCCTATTCTGCCTTAGAACCAATATTTAATATTAATTCTAAGATGGAAGGTAAATATTTTAAAAAAAAGAATAAGTAAGGTGAATTAAATGGGACTGTGTTGAGGAATTATTGAGAGTTTTTGATTCTGATTCCACCATCATGTTTTCCCAAATAGTCAAAGCTGCCTTGGAACTCCCAAACATCTAGCTCTTAAAAGGAGACTTGGCCAAAAGAGCCCTCAGAAGCCCTTTATCTAACCCCCTCACTTTACAAATAAGAACACTGAGGCCCCAGAGACTTTAAATGGCTTGTAGACAGTTTTTTAAAATTTGTTTTAAAGTATTTTTCCATGGTTACATGATTCATGTTCTTTCCCTGCCCTTTCCTCTCCCCTCTCCTGGAGCCAACAAGCAATTCCACTGGGTTATACATGTATTATCATTCAATATCAATTTCCATATTATCCATTTTTAGAATAGAATAATCTTTTAAAAACAAAAACCCCAAATCCCATACCCATATAAAGAAATGATCAATCATATATTTTTCTTCTGTGTTTCTACTCCCACAGTTCTTTCTCTCGATGTGGACTGTGTTCTTTCCATAAGTTCCTCAGAATTGTCCTGGATCATTGCATTGCTATTAGTAGCAAAGTCAATTACATTTGATTGTTGACTTGTGGACAATTATACAAGTTAAGTAAGCAGCAGAGGCTCAATTTGAACCCAGACCCTTTGACTACAGAGCCTGTTTGCTTTTTTTTTTTTTTTTAATTTTTTTTTTTTATTTTAAACCCTTAACTTCTGTGTATTGACTTATAGGTGGAAGAGTGGTAAGGGTAGGCAATGGGGGTCAAGTGACTTGCCCAGGGTCACACAGCTGGGAAGTGTCTGAGGCCGGATTTGAACCTAGGACCTCCCGGCTCTAGGCCTGGCTCTCAATCCACTGAGCTACCCAGCTGCCCCGAGCCTGTTTGCTTTTGACTTCTGTAGAAAAGATAATAAATAATGGAGATACCAGGGATGTTATAATAAATCTAAATGATTGTGGGTACACACACTGGGATTTAGGAGAGACAGGACCAGGACAGGGAGACCAGAACAGTTGAGCTTCTCCTAACTGACAAAGGGACTGTTGACCAACTGCCACCACTGTGCCAGAGACTTTGAACACCAACAGGCAGGAAAAGGTTTTAACATGTTTAATTATATTTAACTAAAATAGAGGTGGGAAAGGGATTTCTGTACTTAAACCCTAAAAGACAAACCCACAGGGCAAGGGGAGGATTTCCCTACTCTAGTGATCTAAGTAGGCAGGGCCCAAGGAGCAATGCAGTCTCTGGGAAGCTGATTCAAGCCTGGTACCAGCCAGACTTGAACAGCACAGCTATGGATCAGAGGGGTGGCTTTGAGGGTTCTCACAGTTTTTCAAAGAGGTTCACAGGATGCCAAAATCCTAGGTGGTCCAAGATACCAAGCAGAGTGAGTGAACTTGAGGTGCTGTCCACCAGGTCTCAAACTCCTCCTCTGGTTGGTTCTGCTCTGTAGGTCTTCTCCTCTTGCTGGAAATCCACCTCCACTCAGGATCCCAAGGAAATCAGGAAGCAGGGTCTGAGATCTCCCTGGGCTGGCAACAGTTTGCCCACCACTAATGGAGTCTCTCTCTCAGGGCACAAGGCACTACTTCCTCCTTCTTCATTCCATTATGGAATGCTCCAGCCTTCCTGCTAGGTCAACCTTAATACTTAATCAATTAACTAATCTTCCTCACAACACTGCATAATACTGCTTTCATGATTCTCTCAAAAGCAACTTCAAAATCCCCTAACTCTCTGTCATATGTTTTGATTGTCTTGACTCTGATGACTTGTCATACTGTAGTGAGTCAGCTCCTGCTCATTATTTCATACTCAAGAGTGTTAGATTTCATGGGTGTGTACGTTCTGGAAGAATGGAGCCGTGCCTCCATATTAACCACCAGCAGTCCTTTGTATGCATTACCACACTATACATTCATCCTCACTCCTGCTGTTAGATAAAACAGTGCCATTTATCCCAGAAAGAAGCTGTTGAAATCATGGCCAAAACAAAGCTCGCATTTCTCTTTTGATTTATGAGCTTCTCTTTCCTCAGATCTCTCCTCTGAGACACAACATTATACTGCAGATGGTTTTTTAGGAAAGCTACCCAGGGTATAGTTCCCCCTCCCTAGCCCCTCACAGTACTTCTTATCAGAGATGACATTTAAATACTGTGTTAACATAAATCTAATTTTAATAGCTAAGTATCTTCAAAACCAGTACTTTATTATAAACTACAGGGTTTATTATTATTATTTTCTTGTCACAGCTGTGGGTTTCAGAACAAATTAAATATGTTAACTGAAACATAATTTTTGCTCAATAAGTTTGTAAGCTAACATACAATCAAATTGTGGAATTGGAAAATGAATTGAATTTGAAGTCAAAGGACAAGACTTCCAACTCTCTCTCTGCCAATTACTAGCTGTGTGACCTTGGACAAGTTACCTTTGCATCCTGGGACAGAGTTTCTTGGATTATAAAATGAGTATGAAGCAGTACCTGACCTGTAAATAAGGTCCTTTCTAGTCCTATATTAGAAGTGTCAAACACATGTACTGCCTGTTTGCAATATTCCAGAGTGAAACCTAAATCAGATTAATATGAAATTAGGAAATATTTAGTGAAAGAAATAAGAATTTAAAAAACATAGATGATGTAAGTTGATAGCTTTCTAAATTAATTTGCAGTCTTGCAGGGTTTCTTAAGCATAATTTAGTGGGCATGATTCTATTTGAATTTGACACTGCTACTTTAAATCTATGATGGGTGTGTGTGTGTGTGTGTGTGTGTGTGTGTGTGCGCACGTGTATGTATGTGTGTTTGTGTTTGCATTTGTGAATGAGATTTTCTCTTCCTTTTGGGGAAAATGAGAGCCATTTAATATTCCTAAGAAAGTACTTTTCTTTATATGTTGTGAGAAAAATGACAAGCATGGGATAATTATCCTACTTTAGCTATGGGAACTCTGTGAACCTCATCATGGTCCTAAAAACTTAATGTATGTGGCAGTTAGGATACTTGTTAATGTGTATTTGATGAGCTAGATCCTTAATTTTTACCATAAAGTATCTCTTTTCTTATGTTCCAGAGGCCAATTCGATAGTGACCATAGATATCGTGTCTCCATATTTGTTGTAAGATACAATGTGGCACCGTCATAGAAGTTACCCACCCAATACAATGTTAACTCCATGATTTCTTTTTCTAGCACCTAGAACAATGCCATACCCACAGCAGATACTAATACTTATCAAACTTAATTTAACTGAACATTTTTAAGCAAGTCATGTCTCCTTTTTCACTTACTTTGATGGTATTCATATCTCACATCTACCATAAACCTGTCCCACTCCATTTTCTCTTAGTTACTCGTGTCTCTATTTCTTGCTTATATCCCAAGTCCCAGTAAAGTTATTTCACGAAGAAGTTTCTTAAAAATGCATGAATTGAATAAATCACCAGGTTGTTTCCTCTTTATTCAATTGTTTGAGTTATTGTTTGAACTCAGGTTTTACTTGAGTAACTGTAATATAGAAAATGGCAGGGCGGAATTCCTGCAAGATACAGGGTTCCCTGTTATAATGATAATATAGATTTCAAATACAAACGTAGTATGTCCTAAGGAAGAGAGGTCTAGATTTGAAGTCAGGAATATTTCCCATATCACACTTCTGATACAAATTAGGTGAGCTTCGGTAAATTATGCAATTTCTTAGGGTCCCCTGACAGCTTTTGAAGGCTATAGTTTAACAAGGGATAGATCTATATCAATGGAGGGAATTACCACACCGAGAGCTCCTTATATCAGTGAAATCATGAGTTTGTGAGCATGTACACAGACAAACATGCACACAAACAAACAAATGAAAGGGATGAGGAGTCAAAGTGTTCCAAAAGTTAATTTCAAATGTAATACACAAATGGGAAATCTTAAGTAACATATCTAATCATCAAAAGACCTTTTAAAACTGAAAATGAAGTAATTAAGGACTTCACTAACTTCAAAACCCGTGTTTAGGGTCCATGAAGTTAAAGACAAGTAAATACCCCCAGTCATTCTTTTTCCAATGGGAGTTTATGTTTATGATAGTGCCTGCATTCCAATGCTGAGTTTTTCCTTAGGAAATTCCTTGACCAAGTCTAGAATCTCCTCTCTGCTAGATTTCTTGACACAATCTTCCTCTTCAAAACCATATATTGCTATCTTTTCTTTAGGTGTAGCAGTGCCCCTACCAGCTAAGTCCCTATGCCTGTTTAAACAAAAAAATGTCACCATAACTTTCTATTCAAGGAAAAATAGGAGGGAATCCAAGAAGCTTTCCTTCCCCCTATTTTTCCATTCCTCCACTCCTCCTTTCTGCCCTCCAGTCCACAGTGTCTACTTAGTACTGTATTCACAGCTCTCTGTTAGGTGCTGAATGACAAAAGTATTTCTAATCACTTATTTATATGGTACTTAAGAGCAACAAGGTGGCCCAATAGTTAGAGTGCTAGGTCTGGAATGAGAAATACCTGGGTTCAAATATGACTTTAGACACTTTGCTGTGTGACCCTGGGCAAGTCACTTAACCTTGTTTGCCTAAGTTTCCTCATCTGCAAAATAAGCAGGAGAAGAAATGGCAAACCACTCCTGTATATCTACCATGAAAAATGAAAACTCCAAATAGGATCAGGAAGAGTCTGACACAACTGAAAATGACTAAATTAACAATAACAATAATGTTTAAAGTGTAGTTTGTTGCAGAAGCTCTGTGAAGAGGTAATTCAACTATTATTGCCTCCATTTAACAATTGAGAAAACTGTGTCACAGAATGATTATGCTTATCTAATGGTTACACACACAGTCATTGTCAGATCTTGGATTTGCACGTAGGATTTCTGAACCTATTTTAACTTTATCACAATTCTAGGAGAAAAGGGGGAAAAATGAATCCCTGCTTACAAAGAAATTAAAATATAGTAAAGGAGAAAAACATTTTATGAACAACTTGTTGAATCACTGCAGTCATGTCCAATTCTTCATTACCCCATTTGGGGTTTTCTTGGCAAAGATACTGAAGTAGTTTGTCATTTATTTCTCCAACTCATTTTGTAGATGAAGATACCGAATCAAAGAGGGTTAAGTAGCTTGCCCAGGGTCACACAACTAGTAAGTAAGTATCTTAGACCAGGTTTGAACTCAGATCTTCTTGACTCAAGGCCTGGTGCTCCTCTCCCTGTGCTACCCAGCTGTCCATACCAATGCCAGTAATAAAATATAAATATATTACAACAAGGAGGGTTGTATTGATTGACCTCTAAGATTTCTAATGTGAGAATTCAAAATATGGATTACTTCTAGCTGGACAGCTCAGAGTAGATGTAATGAATGAGTCAATATTTGATATATGCCTTGAAAAATGGAAATGACTTCAAGAGGCAAAGATGGGAAGAAGGGAGTAGTTTAGATGGAAGGAATGGTATAAGCAGAGACATAGAGTTGTGAAAGTCATAAATGGAAGGATCTCTTAAGTCTCAGATAAGGAGGGCCTTGAAGTCTAGAATAGATGACAGCAGGAAACCATTGAAGGTTTGTGAGGAGGAAAATGATACAATTAGAACTATTCTTCAGAAATATTTATTTAGCAGTGGTATGTAGAGTGAGTTGGATCTGGGGAAAATTAGAGAGAAGAAGCAGCTGAGTTAGAAAGGTGGGGCAAGAGAGCCTGGGGATTCTAAGAGGTTAAGATGAGTTCAGGGTAGGGGAAGAAGAGAAGAATAAGAGGACATTTTTTGGATGTAAAGATGGAAAAATATTCCATGTGTTTTTTCTACTTTGTGGTCACAAAATTCTGTTCCTAGTGTCTTTAGAGACCTGTCTTTACTATTCCTTACTCCACCTTCTCAGTATTACTTACTCTTTCTTCCCCACAATTCCCAATAGAAGAACTTTAATAATATCTCTTTTCTTTGCTGACAACGTAAGTCTAGCTTATGACTGAAATCCATCAGGTTTTAGAGCTATAAAGATTTTTGAGATTTTCTTGTAAACTTTTCTTTTTTAAGAATTGAGAAAACTTGGGACACCTAGATGACTCAGTGAATTGAGAGCCAGGCCTAGAGATGAAATGTCCTGGGTTCAAATCTGGCCTCAGAGACTTCCTAGCTCTGTTACCCTGGCAAGTCACCCCCATTGCCTAGCCCTTACCTTAGTTCTAAGGCAGAAAAGCTAGAGTGCATATGCCCTATAATCATAGCTTTGTTTTATAGAATTTTTGGCATCTTTAGTTGTCCAATAATTGGCTTTAGTAAATGTTTACTAATATATTCCTTCTTTTCTCTTCACAAAGAGCCAGTGAGGAAACAAAAGTTGAGGAGGAGGAAGATCACAATAATTGAATAAGGTTAAATATCATTTGGTTTTCTTTCTTGGAATAGGAAGTAGTACTGAGAAATAGGTCATCTGTCTCTAGGAAAAATTTAAGCTTCACAAGAAGATATAGAATTAATTAATTTGTTTTTAAATTACTAAACATTTTATGATGTAAAAACTAGTTAACAGACCTGTGACTTTAGAAATTGTACAATTGACTATTAATTTAGTTGTTTTGCTAATGCAACTTAGTGAGCAAATGGATGAAAGCCTGATGCATATCATCCTTTAATTTAATGTTGCATCCTTTTAACATTATGTATTATTTCAGAGATTTGGTTGCAAATGTTACACTCTATTGAAATACTGGCATTTCTAGTGGCCATTCTTGGTCTGTGATGTAAAATCAATATTACTTTGTGTTACAAAATGAAAGCAAAATAAAGAAGAATGGTCATATAACATTTTACTTTCATATAACCATATACTATTTTGTTTCTCTTGCTTAGTACAGTGTCTGACACATCATAGGTGCTTAGTAAATGTTAATTGATTTATACTGTATTGCATAAATCCTTTGTACTTTTATTTATAAAAATATAATTACAAATATGAAAACTTTGGGCCAAATTATCTTGTCTAAAGATTAGTGGAGAGATTACTCAGAGGCAGAGACAGGGACATTTACTTACTAAAGATTACCCAGAAAAGTACTGAGTAAGGGAAAAGCTCAGATCTCTTAATATCCATTCCAATTTTCTAACTAATTTGAGATGCCACTGATCTCATACATGCTTTTATCCCACAATAAGATTACAAGTAAAGATCTTTTTTTTAAACATTTATTAATATTCATTTTTAACATGGTTACATGATTCATACTCCTACTTGCCCCTTCACCTCCCGCACACCCCACCACCCATGGCCGATGCACATTTCCACTGGTTTTAACATGTGTCGTTGATCAAGACCTATATCCAAATTGTTGTTAATTGCATTGGTGTGGTAGTTTCGAGTCCACATCCCCAATCATGTCCGCCTCAACCCATGTGTTCAAGCAGTTGTTTTTCTTCTATGTTTCCTCTCCTGCAGTTCTTCCTCTGAATGTGGGTAGCATCTTTACCATAAATCCCTCAGAATTGTCCTGAATCATTGTATTGCTGCTAGTACAGACATCCATTACATTCGATTTTACCATAGTATATCAGTCTCTGTGTACAGTGTTCTTCTGGCTCTGCTCCTTTCGCTCTGCATCAATTCCTGGAGGTCTTTCCAGTTCACATGGAATTCCTCTAGTTTATTATTCCTTTGAGCACAATAGTATTCCATCACCAGCATATACCACAATTTGTTCAGCCATTTCCCAATTGAAGGACATACCCTCATTTTCCAGTTTTTTGCCACCACAAAAAGCCCAGCTATAAATATTTTCATACAAGTCTGTTTATTTATGATCTCTTTGGGGTACAAACCCAACAATGGTATGGCTGGATCAAAGGGCAGGCAGTCTTTTATAGCCCTTTGAGCATAGTTCCAAATTGCCATCCAGAATGGTTGGATCAGTTCACAACTCCACCAGCAATGCATTAATGTCCCAATTTTGCCACATCCCCTCCAGCATTCATTACTCTCCCCTTCTTTCATTTTAGCCAATCTGCTAGGTGTGACATGATACCTCAGAGTTGTTTTGATTTGCATTTCTCTAATTATTAGAGATTTAGAACACTTTCTCATGTGCTTATTGATACTTTTGATTTCTTTACCTGAAAATTGCCTATTCATGTCTCTTGCCCATTTATCAATTGGGGAAAGTAAAGATCTTTTTAATGGGACTTGCAAAGATATCCAGTTGCAAAATATTCAGTTGCAAATATTCAGTTGCAACATATATTTTTCTGACAGTAAGTAAATGACATCCTTTGTATTCATTCTTTTGTATTCATAATTTATTGCTGTCTTGGTAAGAATTCTAGTCTCTCAAAGTTGTTTTTCATTATAATGTTAATATTGTGTACATTATTCTACTTTTGCTACTTTGTTCTGCATCATTTCATAAAGGTCTTCCCCTTTTTTCCCATTTTTCCTCTGAAATTGTCTATTTCATTATTTCTTAAGGCAAGTTAATATTTCATTACTTTCATATACATCATTCTTATGCCACAGTTTGCATTTCACATGCCATTCTCCAATAGGAGGAAATGCCATTAATTTTCAATTTTTGAATATCACAGAAAGAGCTAACAAGTATTTTTATAGATATAAATCTATTTCCAATTTTTTTTATTTCTTCAGTAGTAAAAGCCTATCAGTGATACTGTTGGGTAAAAGAATGTATAGTCTGGTCCCTTTTCTAGTCATGATTCAAAACTGATATTCAGAATGGCTGGAACAATAAGTCTTTCAATCAGCCATTTATTAGTGCCCATAGGTCTTTGAACATTTGCCATTTTCCTCATTTGTCATCTTTGCTAGCTAGTCTAATAGATTTGAGGTGGAACCTCACAGTTACTTTAATATGCAGTTATTAGTGATTCAAAGCATTCTTCATATTAAAATATCTTTTAATATAATTTGACCATTTATCTGTTAGGGAATGGCTCTTAATATTATTATAATTCTGAATCAATTCCTTATGTATCTTTGAAATGGGAACTTTATCAGAAAAAAACAAACATGTTCCCAAGTTGTAATTTCCCCTCAGTTACATTTTTCTTTCTATTTTTTATTACTTTGGATTTGTTTGTGCAAAAAGTCTAAATTTTATGAAATCAAAAATTGTGAATTTCATTTTGTATGATTCTAGTCTATAGCTTTTGTTTATTCAGTGTTCCCTATAGATTCAGCAAATAATTTCTTTCTTGCTCCTCTAATTTATGAGTTTATTTTTTATATCAAAGTTATATATTCACTTGGAGCTTATCTTAATAAATGGAATGAGGTGATGGTCTAAAACAATGATGGGCAAACTTTTTAAAGAGGGGGCCAAAGGAAAGGAAATCTCATCTGTCAGTCTGTTTCTAAAGCAACTCTTTCAAAGTTTCATTGTATTGTATCCTACTCATTGTATTCGTCAGATGAGGAATAATCTGGTCACATGGCCAGATAGAACATTTCAGAGTGCCACATCTGGCCAGCAGGCCATAGTTTGCCCATCACTGGTCTAAAACTATTTTTCTACCAAACTGTATTTCAATATTCCCAGATGCAGTAACTCTGAACTTTGGGTTTCTCAAAGATTTTACTATTATGTTTACTTCTTTGTGTTATATACATAATAATTTCATTGACTTCACTTTAAAAGAATCTATTACCAAATTGTTTTAATGATTATTGCTTCACAGTACATTTAGAGATCTTTTACTTATAGACCTACCTCATTTATCTTTTTTTCCATTATTACTCTTAAGATTCTTGAACTTTTTTCCCTTCATATGAATTTTATTTTTTTCTAGTTCTTTAAAGTATTCCTTCAGCAGTTCAAATGATAAAGCATTGAATAAGAAAATTAATTTAAAGAGTATACTCACTTTTCTTATATTAATCAACCTATTTATGAACAATTACTATTTGTATAATTTGAATTCAAATCTTGCTAACTCTACCATCTGTTTCACCCAGCTTCTATAGAGTGACATAGCTAAAGTGGAATGTAAGAATGGCTTATTTATTCTTATAGCATCATGGGCCTCTTATTTCCTGACCTCATATACCTCATATATAGGTGATATGGGCTTATTATCCATAGAATGATTCTACAAATTATATAATCATTATATCTATATGTGTTCTTCTTAGTAATATCTATGCATTTTTGTTAATGGTATTTTTGGTATTCATAAGAAGATACATAATTTGTTTTGTTTCTAAAAGCCTAATTTAAATTGATTACCCATCCCGCAGAAAACATGCCATATAACTGATTTGTGTCTTTGGAGTAAAAGAGAAAGGAACAAATGGTCATGTCATCCACTATTAAGCAGTTCGCCTTGTCTGAATCATATAAGTTAGAATTGAACGGAACATCATAAAAAATATAGCTAAGAGCAAACTTATAGTGTCTTCCTCTTTTTGGTAGGATCATTAAAACTTCACACTAAAGGTTGTACTTGAGCTGAGATTTGATGAAGAGGCATGATACAAGAAATAGACAAAAAATAAGAGGCAGAGTGTTTTGAAGTGCCGAGCTATGTTGTTGGGTGAAAAACTCATTGGGATAATGAGAGAACAAAACAAGGTTTTCTAGCCAGAAGGAAATCTTTCCTAAATAGAAACTTGAAATTGATCCGTTCTGTTGATGGAAGGCAATAGTACAAGGCAAAAGAAAAAGTTGATCTGTGGCCTCTGCAAGATCCACAGCTCCATAGTACTTGTTGAAGGTTTGTAAGATAATTTGCCAAGGCAGTGAAGCTACCATGTGTGTTATGACAAACACGTTATCAATATTTATGCCTAAATTGAGTGTGTTGATTTTTGTACCATTGAGATGTGAAATACTAGTATGTTCAAACTGTTCATTCTGTTCAGCTAGGGTCCAAGCCATATTCTCCTTTCTCTCTGGGAATTGTAGACACATTTTCGTCTTGTATTAGTCGATGAAAACAGTGATGTTGTTAAATCCTACAGCTAGGAAAGCCTAATTCTCCATATCTTGCCACTATGCTTCAGTCATTTTCTCCCTCTTTCTCTGAAGATCCCCTCTCCCACTGGTGAGTTTCTTTCAGAACCTCCATATATCCTGAGAATTCTCAGACCAGTCACACTTCATTCTTTAGACTTTATTACCATGTTTCCTTGGGGCACCTTCCACTTACCTCCCTTTTTAAGCTCCCTTCTCTGTGTTGTACCCTCCCATTAAAATGCAAACTTCTTTTTTATCTATTTCTTTTTTTTTAATATTTTATTTTTTAGAAAAATTTTCCATGATTATATGATTTGTGTTCTTACTTTCCCCTTTACCCCCTCAGACCCTCCCTCATAGTCGATGTGCATTTCCACTGGTTTTAATATGTGTCATCAATCAAGACTTATTTCCATATTATTGATAGTTTCATAAAATGCAAAATTCTTGAGACCTGAGACTTTCTTTTTGTTTGTATTTGTGAGCTTCATGCTTAGTTCAGTGTCTGATCCATATTAAATACTTAATATATTCTCATGGATTTGAACTGACTTGGCCTAATGAAAATGGTGAGTACCCTAGAAAACTTAGTGTTAATGGTTAATGTCCAAAATCTAGGCTAGCCATACGTTAAATTATGAAATGGGGAAAGTTTGTTTTAAAACCACTGGGGATAATTTAGAGCTGTAAGGGACCTTATAGGCAACAGAATCCAATACTTTCATTTTACAAATGAGACAGAGAAAAATGAAATTATTTGTCCGGGGTCATATAACTGGCACTGGAGACAGGATTCAAAGCCAGATGCTTAGTAGAGTCTCCATTTCTTCTCTTATTTAAATGTCTTCTCCTGATTAATATTTCTTTTTTAGAATTGATTGGGATCCATATGACCAGATAAACAAACCTATACCCTCAAAAGAAACTGAAGTATAATATCCCTTGTAAACAGTCATCCAGTTTTTTCAGAAAATGCTTATGAACAAATCAGGCATTATTTTCCTTCCATTTCCCGTCTGCAAAAAATTGAATGGCATTAGAGGCTAAGCTATCAAGTTAAAAGGAAGTTGAATTCAAGTTCTGATTTTGATAATCTGATTGGGTGACCCTGAGTGAATCCCTTAATGTCTCTGAATGTGTTTCCTCATATGTGAAAGAGAAGATATTGGCCTAAACAGTTTTTTTTAGGTTTCTTTTCATTTGAAATCTGTAATTCTATTTCTGTAGCATTTAAAATTTTAAGACTTTTCCCTCACAAAGCTTTTTCCTCCTTTAAAAGACTTTTTCTTCTTTATCTCCTGTGAGGTGTCATCTAGTATTATTACTTTTATTTCGTAGGTGAAATAATCTGTTCGGAAAAGTTCAATGATTTACCAAGAGTCACAAAAATATGAAGTGGTAGAGATACTTGTTAGTAAGAAATGGGTACTCATTCATTTATTCATTTTCATTTCTCAGGCTAGATGAATCACTTTCTCAAGGAAGAAGCCTACTGATGGCTATCTATAGAAAAACGTTTGATTTAATATTTGGCCTCAAGTTAGGAATAGGAATTGATTCTAGTAGAGGACCAACAGTGGAGCTAGAATGCATATGGCCTATAACTAGAGCTCTGCTGTAATATGATACTTTTTTCAATGACTTTTCAAATAGACTTTGAATCCATTTAAAAATTACACATTCAGGAAAGTAGTATTAGAAAGTCCAGTACAGTTGAGTTGACTGTGGCAAATCAGCCTCCTTTCAGAGTATCTGAAAAAAAAATTTTTTTGAATGTTCTACACTAAGTGAATCTCATCATTTCAATACTATATTACTTTACAGTTTTAAACTAGCCATTAAAATTATTTAAAAAACACAACTGCTAAATTAGCAACAATATCTCCAAGAAGATAAAATTCATCCTATTAATATCTAGTAATTTTGTTTCAACTCCTCTCTCAGTGGCATTAATAGGAAAGCTCACTACATTTATTTCCAGTTTCTAAGTACTTTCATTATCTCTTGTTGATCTGATTAGATTTAAAAAATCTTAATATCTTAGAGCCAGTGAACTCATGTATAAAATCATCTTTGTTGTCCTTGTTGAGAATTTCTTCCACTTGAAATGCCTTCTCCCTTCACCATGTAATTGCTAATCTTACTCATCCTTCAAAACCTAGTTTAAACTCTCCCCTTTCCCTCAAGATGTCCTAGTTCATCCCCAATCCCTTTTCCAAATTTGTCGCAGTTGGAGACTGTGAGATTTATTAAATAGCATTGGACTTGGAATCAGGAAACCTATATTCAAATTCTTTTGTAGCCCAGATATTTGCTAGCTGTGTGATCAAGGGAATGTCACAACCTCTCTGAATCTGTTTCCTCATTTATAAAATAGGGATAATAATACATGTAATACCCACCTCACAGGATTGTGTTAGACTCAAATCAAATGATCTACGTACAGCATTTTATAAACTTCAAAATTCTCTATAAACATCAGCTATCATTTCCTCTCATTCAGCAAATGTTTTGTATTTTCATAATTGATTCGAGATTGCACACTCACGTGATCCACTATTTTCTAGCAGATCTCAGAACAAGCCATGATATGTATTCTTCCTACATCTAACCTTGGTACCTTGTCATTATCCCTCCTGCCACACATGCTACTGCCCAATCACATTTTCTATTGCTTCCTTTGGGAACAATAATCAAATAATCATTATTGTTATTTTTGGAAAGGGCATGTCAAATCAACAGCCCTGTGGATAAACTCACTAACCTTATGACTTCCAGATATGCTCAACTATCCCCAATATTCATTTTATTACTTTATTATATAGAATATAAACTTCTCGGGAGCAAAGATAGTCATACTTTTGAATTTATATACCTACTTTTTAGGTGAGAACTTTGTACATAGAAATAACTTAATATTTCATTGATTCATTCATTGTCACATCACAAATATTGGCAAACTAGACTATTTATTTCTTGTATCACATAAATCTTTACATGGTTAATAGCTCATTTCTTTAACCAAATTGTAAGCTCCTTCAGGGCTGGGATCATTTCATATATGTCTTAGTGTCTCCTACAATGTATTGTTCATAGTAAGTTCTTAGGAATAATTCTTGACTTACTGGAAGAATTGTCCAAAAATGTCAGATATGGTAAATAAGTTGTAAGGTTGGAATTTGGACTTATAGCAAGTCAGTGAAATTATAACAAGCTAGTGGGATTTATAGCAGTTAGTAATTGCAAGTTTGGAATGTGGATTTATGGCAGTCAGAGAACCATGACCCCCTCTGGGCAGCTTCCTAGAATGAGCTGCAACCCCCCACCAGAACCAGAGATACCTTGTTATCTAATTTAGCAGCTTAAGCAAACATTCCCAAGCGTGAGGGTCTATATAAGTGCTGTAATTCTCCCCCCAAGCATGGCTCTACTTGGGAGCAGTCCTAGCACGAGTTACTAATAAAGGTGTCTCCTGTAAACTTGCATTGTCTCTGGATCTCCATTCTTGGGTCACGATTCCGAACCCTAACAAAGTAACTTCTTATTCAAGTGCCTATTGAATCTATCCCTGAAAGTACATGCCTTTAAAAAGAGAAATTTTTGCAGTGAGATTCCAAAATATATCCAGAAATCTAAATCTAAGGAAAAGACATGTCATAAGAGTGAGGTGGTAATATGACATATTCTTTAGCATTTTGTGAAAAGACAATTGTTCCCTTTTATTTGGGATAGTAAATCTAGTTTGGAAGGGATAAGGGTTGGCCATCAGATAGATTAGATTGTACCATTTTTTGAATTTTATCTCATTAACTTGTCATGCTCAAGTAGGCACCTCTGCTAATCTGGAAATGGGAGAAGGGGATGAGCAAAGGCTTGATAAGAAAGAATTCATTTCTCTGTGCTACTAATGAATATAGTAAGGAATAATTTTTTAAAAGTGAGACTAATGATACCAAGTCTCTGACAAAGGAAATTAGTCTGTTACCTCAGTGTAGTTAATTTCTCGGTTTTAGGATTTAGAGAAAACATTTTGCATTTGTGGCTTTTTTGTCCCCCAGGGGCTGTCATGAAGGATCCCTTAGCTTCTCTTTTTTTTTCTTCCTTCTGTTTAAAGAATGGATGCTTTCCAGCAATGTTTGGGTAGGTCTTATGTTAGCATAATCTTATTTGGAGAGTGTTAGCAAGGGCAGCCTTCTCACTTGTGTTGTTGCCTGTATTGTTGCTTTTATACAGGCAGGGAATGCAAACCTTGTCCTGGGCAGAGGGCAGAATGGAATCCCCATAATTTTTTATTAGCTATTATTCAAACAATAACCATCTGGCATGAGTATCATACTGCTCACTAACACCTCTGGACACTCTTCAACTTATTAATAGCTTTCTAAGATGTGATTTTAAATTGTTCAGAGACTTTTTCATTCTTTTCCTCACAACTCTCTGTCTGTTTCTCTGTCTCTGTCTCTCTTCTCTCCTCTCTTCTCCTCTCCTTTCCTCTCCCCCTCTCCCTCCCTATATCTAAGTGTCTGTCTGTCTATCTATCTCTCTATCCATACATACAGATATCTTAAATCAGAGCTCCCTGATGCTCAATGACTCACCTTTCACCTAAAAGTCACAGTTCCCTTAAGTTTCTACTATAAAATCAAGTCTTTAAGGGTTTTGGGGGGGGGGGGGAAAGGGGACTTTATTAGTGTAGGACTTTCTGTGAGGAAGCTCCCTCTATCGATGAGGATCTGAAACTTAAGCAATTTATAGTTTTAGAAATTTGCCTTCAACAAGGTATTTTGGTCATGGTCATAAGCCAGTATATATAAGAGCCAACGTAAAGGGGAAAAATGTAAATACCAGGACATAAAACACAAGGTTTTCCTTACCCTAAGGCTTCCTCTCTCTTCACTATTCAATCCTGCCTTTCCTAAAGGCCAGTATTTTAAAAAATTAATTGCTCATTTTAACATTCATTTTCTAAATTGTGTTCATCATGTCTCTTCCTTCAGGCCCTCTTCCATTCATTGGAAAGGCAAGCAATATGATTTCTACTGTATATGTGAAGTTGTTCAAAACATATTTCCATATAGCTATTGTTTCAAAAACTGAAAGCAAAAGAATGAAAAAAAGTCTGTTTCAGTCTGCACTAAGTATACATTCTCTCTCTGGAGGTGAATAACTTTTTTTCATCATGGGGCCTTTGAAATTGTCTTAGATAATTCCATTGCTCAGAGTGGCTAAGTCTTTTGGAGTTGATCATCATTACAATATTACTCTTTTTTTTTTAAACCCTTGTACTTCAGTGTATTGTCGCATAGGTGGAAGATTGGCAAGGGTGGGCAATGGGGGTCAAGTGACTTGCCCAGGGTCACACAGCTGGGAAGTGGCTGAGGCCGGGTTTGAACCTAGGACCTCCTGTCTCTAGGCCTGACTCTCACTCCACTGAGCTACCCAGCTGCCCCCAACAATATTACTCTTGCTGCACATGATGTTCTCTTAATTTTCCTCATTTCACTTTGTATTAGTTCATATAAGTCTTCCCAGGATTTTCTGAAACCATTCCTCTCTTCATGTCTTATAGCACAATAGTATTCTGTCACAATCATAAACTATAGCTTATTCAGACAGTCCTCTCTATTCATGACCTAATTCTTTACCAACACAAAAGTAACTGCTATAAATATTTTTGTACATATAAGACCTTTTCCTTTTTCTTTGATCTCTGATATAAAGACAATAGTAGTGGTATTATTGGGCCAATAGGTAGGTATTCACAATTTTATAGCCTTTTGGGCATACTTCCAAATTGTTCTCCAGAATATTTGGGTCAGTTCTCAATTCCACTAGTAGTGCAGTAGTGTACTCATTTTTCCATATCCCATATAGCATTTGTCATTTTACTTTTCTGTCATCTTAGTCAATCTGTGGCATATGGTAGTACCTCAGAGTTGTTTTAATTTTCATTTTATAATCATTAGTGATTTAGAACATTTTTATGATAATTGATAGTTTTAATTTTTTCTTCTGAAAACTGCTTATTCATATTCTGATTATTTATCACTTAGAGAATGGCTTTTATTTATTTTTTAATAGATTTGACTCAGTTCCCTATCTATTTGAGAAATGAACACAAAGGTCAACACTGCTAAGTAAATATGCATTTTCAAAGGTGCTGTCCAGTACTATCATCAAGGTAGACATCTGAGTGTTGATTGCCTTCTGTTTCTAATTCAAAGGAAAGATTCTGAGAGATTAATTTAGACTTTTCAGATTCTTACACAACACTACCATCTCAGTGCATAATACCAATCACTCTGCATAAAATTTGCTTTATCCATTATATTAAATATAAAAAGATTGAGATTTGGATTTTTTCATACATAGAACATTAACTGGAAAAACAATCTTTAAAAACTATCTGTATGCTTGTCAGCTTTGGGAGGAGGGAGGGAAAAAGAGGAGGGAAAGAATAAGAATCATGTACCTATGGAAAAATAGTTAAAAAAAATAAAAAATAGTATCTGTACCAGAAACTTAAAAGAAAATTAGAGAATGACAAACACAGAGAATATCCTTTTTCAAAAAGAATTTTAAGTTATATAATTGATTTAAAAAACTTTTTTCTCATTGGTCCTCTCTAACTCTTTTTCTCTCTCCTTCCTCTCTCTCTTGCTATCACTCCTCCCCACTTTACCTCTTTCATCAGTCCCCAACTTGTCTTCCCCATCTCTAAAATGTAAACTGGCAGGAGATCAAATCAACAGATGTATCTAAAAAGACACACACATACATGCTGTAGTGGAACATGGCTGGCACATAGTATTTGATTTGCTATTTTTTTGTTACCCCCAAGCAAATCCTGTTTTTCTCTCTCTTCTGCTGTGTAGATAATTGTTTGGGTTGGAAGAAGCTAGGCCCAGATGGCTACATGATACTAAAATGCAATGTAAGGTAGCTTTCCTTGATAATGTAAAGACACAGTGATGAAAAACACTACAGGATATTTGAGCAACTTCTCAGAAAGGAGAGGATTAAATTTCTTGACTTGGCATGAGCAATAGGATAGCATTATAAAAGCAATCAGTAAAGCCTCTGAATGCCTTGGCCTCCCATCATGGAATCTTGCCAGCCAAACAGGACTATTGCTCTTGTAGGGCCTGTCTGGGATGCAGCTGCTAAGTGAAAATTTCAGAATGATAGACATAGGGAGTATCAGCATTGACAAAAAAGCATTCAGCACCAAGGAATATATAAATTGTTGAAACAAGTGGTATGATCTCAGAACCTATTATTAAATAGGGAATTTAGGGCCAAAGGGATATTATCAAATCAAATAAAGACCTGGAGAAACCAATGAAAGTCAAAAATAAATCAGCTAGATATGATGCAGGAAGGATGATAGCTGAGATTGTAGAATACTTTGGTCAACTTTTGTTAGGCATAAGTTAGATTCTGAAGATCAAAGAACTAAAAGAGTTTTTATCTTTTATATCAGCCTGGTGGTAGAATTGTAGACTTGAAAATCTTGAGTTCAAATCTTGCTTCAGTCACTTATTAGCTTTGTGATCTATATCAAGTCATTTATTATCTCTTGACTTCAGTTATATTATCTGTAAACTGAGTATGATAAATAGCATTTATTTCCGATTGATATGTAAAGTACTTTGTAGATTGTAATGTATTTCAACAGGATACTGATTATTATTAATAAAAATCATAATTTTAAGAAGATATTGGCGAAGAGTTTAAAAGTCAGATCACAAGTAGTCAGCATCTACAGGAAGACTTCCTAATAATTTTAGATAGTCTTTAAGGGAATAGGGTTTTTTTTAATTTCAGAGAAATATCTGAAATTTTGAAAAGGAAGTCAGCCTAATAGTGATGAGAGAGTCAAGAATATAATTCTGATGATGTGACCAGGAATCCCATAGTTGGAAGGAACTTCAAAGTCAATCTAATCCAAAATTTACCCAAAATTAACCAAAAAATCCCATTCAATATCAATGACATATGCTCATTCATCCTTTACTTGAAAGCCTCTGGTCAGGGGGAGGGAGGAATTACCTTCCAAAGCCCCCTATTCTATTTCATAGATTAATTATAAGGAGGTCTTACTTTACATCCCATTTAAACACATCCCTCTGAAATTTCCTCCTAATGGTCTTAGTTATCTCTATTGGAGTCAAGAATAAACAAATTTATCTCTTTTCCCATGACAACCATACATATACTTTGAGATGAGAATTGTGTACTAAGACCTCTCAGCAACTGACACCAACAGATCTTTATATGGCATACTCTCTAGGCCTGTCACTATTCTATTGATTTTGAGGAAGGAAAAATGGAACCTCTAAAGAAACAAACATATTTGCATAGGAGATTCTGCTATACAAGGGCCACATTACAAGAATAGATGTGAGAACAAACAAATTATAATGAATATCAAAAAAATCCTAAGATGTTGATATTTATCACTTTTAATCCATGATTTCATAAGCAGAGATTTTTACTTCACAGTTTAGAAGGTAGATATTTTAATGGGCCATACTCTGACCATTTATTTTCATTTATTTTTTTTTTAGTATTTTTTTTCAGAAAAATTTTCCATGGTTACATGATTCATGTTTTTACTTTCCCCTTTACCTTCCCTTCACCCCACCCCCCCCATAGCCGACACACATTTCCACTGGTTTTAACATGTGTCATCGATCAAGACTTATTTTCATATTATTGATAGTTGCATTGGTGTGGTCTGACCCTTTATTTTTAACAAACTTTCTGAACATAGTATTGTTGGCCTCTGGATGATAAACATGGGGGCCATTCATTGCTGGAATCCTACTGGAAGCATGCCTTTTTTGTCAGGCAGAACCAAAACTTGCATTCAAACTGGCATAATTTTTGAGAATATGGGTTAATTCTCTGCTATGATGAAGGTATCAAAGTAAGACTTTGTTGGCAGTTAAATTGCAAAAAGATCTTTTTCTTTTGCCTGTTGGGACCAGTAATAATAGCAAATATTAATTAGATAACATTTTATTGTTTGCAAAAGCACTTTGCATATGTTATTTCATTCAAGCCTCACAACAATCTTGCAAGGTAAAGGATAATCCTATTTTACAGATGGGGAAATAAGGCTCATCAATTTAAGTCCCCAAGGTCACGTGGTAGTGATTGAAGTGGGATTCTAACCTATACATTCCCAATTTCAAATCAAGAATTCTGTCCTACACAACACTTGGGCTGTTGTTGAGTGGCATCTGACTCTTTGCCACCCCATAGACATCAATACTGTACATGGGGTTTTCTTGATGAAGATCCTGGAGTGGTTTGCCGTTTCCTCTCCAGGGAATTAAGGCAAACAGAGGTTAAGTGACTCGCCCAGATCACACCAGCTAGCAAATGTCTGAGGCTTGATTTCAACTCAGATCTGCCCATCATTATATCCACTGCACCGCCTAAATGACCCAACACAACAGTATTCCTACACAAAAGAACAAGAAAAAAATTGGGATGAATGAGACCATTGTAACAGATGACAAAGACACAACATCTGGTAAGTCTGCTTTTTGCTTCACTCCTAAAAATATCAGGGCAAGGCTCACACAGTCTGACTTGAGGATCTCAGGTAGCCAGACCTACATAGGAATTGGCCTTGCAACTGCATCAGATCCATTTGATCCACATGCAAAGAAAATAGCCTCCTGTTTAAATTGAGATGGAACTAAACCCCTAAATAAGTGTAAGGGTAACAAGAGTGATCCTACATAGTCTCAATAAGTTTAAAATACCTCAAATTACATTAGGAGAACTTGAAAGTGCTAAAAATCTATCAGAGATCAATACAGAATCATTGGTGTTGGAAGGTTGTCTCAGTCCTAGAGAAAGACAAACTAGTGAGCCTGGCATTGATTTCTGAGAAAATTCTAGAATCAATTGTTTAAAGGGGGGTTTATGACAATATAATAAAGTTATCACTAAAAATTGGAATAGGTTCATTGAGAACAAATTATGCAAACTGAATCTCATCTCTCAATACTAGGTCAATTCAGATAATTAATGAAAAATTAGATGAGCATTCCAGAAAAATGTCATAGCTGTCATATTTCCATATATTAGCAAGAAAATGGATAAGATCTCACACAAGGAAAATGTAGAGAGATTTGATCCGGATAAAAGTGCAATTATATGCATTTATAACTGACTGACTGAACCCAAAGAGTAGATTAATATCAACTTAAAGGATAGTCATTCAAGAAATATTTATTAAACATTTATTATGTTAAGTGTTTCTGATACCAAAAAAATTTTAAAAAGCAGACCTTGCACTCAGGAAGCATTCATTCTGTTGAATTGGCCAATAGAGAAATGATTATATACATAAAAAATGGAAAGCTTAAATGAAAGATAATGTGTGATCTATTAAAATTCTGTAATACTAGATCCTATTCTATTTATTTATTTTTTAAATCTTACTTTCTGTCTTAGAATCTATACTAGTTATCTTTCTAAGGCAGGAGAGTGGGAAAAGCTAGGCATTTGGGGTCAAGTGACTTTCCCAGGGTCACACAACTAGGAAATGTCCGAAGTCAAATTTGAACCCATGCCCTCCCATCTCCAGTTCAAGCTCTCTATCCATTGAGCTACCTCACTGGTCCCTTCCTATTCTGTTCAGTATTTTTATCAGTGACTTCAATGAAGATGGAAGTGTGACATTCTTATTAAAATTTTTAGATATTAAGAAACTGAGTAGATTAATATTTGGAATAAACTAGGACCTCTAATTATAATGAAAACCTACAATAATTGGAATGAGTGTAGTAAGATAAAAGAGAAAGATAATTAATAGAGATCCCTATATTTGTGTTCAGAAAACTAGTTGAACAAGTACAAGATGGAGAAGAGAACTATATATTCAAAATGCTAGAGTGTTGTGCATTGTAAACTTAATGTGAGTCAACAGCTGTCAAAAATTTTCAATGAGATCCCATATTGTACAAATATAAGGACTGTATAGTGTTCAGAACCTGGAAGCCACTATTTTGAAGTATTTTAACAAGCTGGGATATGTTCAAAGGAGTATAAAAGAATGATAATAAAATTAGAAGACAGTACTAATTGAGAACTGGTAATTGTTCATCTACAGAAGAAAACTTGTGTGTGGTAGAAAGACAAATTCTCTTTAAATACTTGAAGGGCCAACAATGTAAGTGCCATAAGATCTATTGAATTGATTAGTGCAGTGATGGGCAAACTACAGCCCTCACATCAGATGTGGCCCCCTGAAATGTTCTATCCAGCTGCTTGAGACATTATTCCTAATCTGACGAATACAAAGAGTAGGATACAATACAATGAAACTTCAAAAGAGTTGCCTTAGAAACAGATGGACAGATGAGCATTTCCTTTCCTTTGGCCCCCCTCTTTAAAAAGTTTGCCCATCACTGGACTAGTGGATTGTAAGGTAACTCTAGGAAGACTTCGACAATTAAAGATAATCAAAAGTGAAATTAAGTGTCTCTAAAAGTATTGAGAAACTCAATATTAAAGGTTTTATTTCAACACTATATTGCTGCCTGTAAGAAACATTGAAAGTGAACTATATGCTTCAATGAAGTGATTGGAAAAGATAATTGGTAAAGTCCCTTCCAATTCTATCATTCTATGATCACATGATTTTAAGAGTTCTGGAAAAGATTATAAAGCAATAGATGACATTCAGAATATATTAAAAATTAATACTTCCTAAATTCTTTATGATTTTGTAACTTTAAAAGGTATTTCTGAGGAAAATCAAAACCTTTAAATTTCTTAAAAGGGGAAAAAGGGAATTTTAAATGGGGAAGTCTAAGGTCACCTCTATTTTATCTTCTTTCAGTTTTGCTATTTAGTATTAATGCTGAATTTCTTTTTTTTCTTATAAGTTAAAATTTTTTCCCAGATTACATGAAAGTACAATTTTCAGTAATCATTTTCTGACATTTTTTGATTCATGTTCTTTCCCTCCCTCCCAGCCTTCCCCCATCCTTCCTCAAGACAGCAGGTAATGATATATATGGTATATTTGTTACTACAGATATGTATTTATTTCTATGTTCATCATATTGCTAAAGAAGATACATATCGCTTACATTAGAGAAAAATTCATGGAGGAAATAAAATGAAGAATGGCATACTAGTGCTAAACTTAAATATTTAAAAATAAACATGAAAGCTTTATTATATAATCAGCCCATTAACACCTTAGAACAATTGTGTTAATCAAATTAACCCTGCCATTCTATAATGACGTTTGCTCAACCATGAGGCCACTTCTGTAGGGGCTAGAAGAAGGTTCAGGATACAGATGATCCTGTTAGGTTCTTAGCTGGGACAGAAGAGGCATCTAATAAAACTTCCTGTTTTAGCTAATTATTATTTATTAATAAGGTTAAGAACATTTAGTAAAACGTTTTCCCTGCTGATGAAATAAAAGGGCTATTGGTACTCTAATTTTGGCACCTTAGGTCAAAGTTTCAGTTGTCCCATAGTTCCAGATTCAAATTGTTACCAGAGAATTAAGTACAACCTGGAAAGATAAGTTTAGAGAGTTAATTTTGTCTTACCAAAATGTCTACAAAATCAACATAAATGGGTTATTTTGTATTTATACTTAAATTTACTTCCACAAAATCCAGCTGAGTACAGCTGGATCTATAGTTAGGAAGATGGGAGTTCAACTATGACAGACACTCACCAGCTGTGTGACCCTAGGAAAGCCACTTCTTTCTGCTTCAGTTTCTTCAACTGTAAAATAGAAATAATAATGTCATCTACTTCTCATGTTGTTTAGATTAAATGAGATTATTATTATAATATTTATAAAACACTTATTGGCTAATACATTGTAAGTGATTAATAAATGTTTATCTTCTCCCTCCCTCCCTCCCTCCCTCCCTTCCTTCCTTCCTTCCTTCCTTCCTTCCTTCCTTCCTTCTTTCCTTCCTTCCTTCCTTCCTTCCTCACCCTACCAGTCTTTCTTCCCCTAGTAATCCCATATATCACTTATGCAAACTTTCCCAATTTGAATTTACTTCACTGAGTACATTATTGGGTAACCAGCTATTTCATGTGATTAATTTATACTGTTGTATATATGTACTATACTTTGCTATACAGAGATAATTGCTCATAAGGCCTTAATTTTTTATTTTCACTGGCAACTGTATGCCATCATTCAATACTGTTAAACTTCTTCAGCATCACCAAATTTGTCTCCATTTCAGATATTCATAAAATTAAACATAGAACAATCAGAATCCATCATGTTTATTGATTTTGTGTTGGCATGGTAAGTAAAAAAGTCTTAGTAATTATCATAAAACCATTAGTGATAGATGAAGCTACTTATAGGTTTATTATAGCAATCTTCATAGTAAGCAGTTGTCTGCTTCTCTCAAGCTGATAGATGAGTCTCTGAGAAGGAGGTGGTGTTCACTGGGGTTTGGGTGCTCAGCTTCATCAATGTAGAGAATGTGTTGTTGATTGGGTAACCAGGGTCCCTGTACTTCCTGTGTTATTTCTGTTTCTGTCGTATGGATTTCAGCAATTTGAACAGAGATGTAAATCTTAAAATAGCCCCCACCAGGTCACCCTGAACACAGCTATTTAAGCTGCATGGCTCAGATATGAGGAGAGGGAGGCACATACTTGTGCCAGGGGAATGGGATCAGGGCTGGCTTGCCACCGGGCTCTTGAAGGACACTTCCTCCATAGTGATAAGAAGTCTCTCTCTTGGATGTTAGGTGAGTAGAAGAAATGAATGGGTAGAGGGGATTTTAGACCTAGAGCAAAACTTTGGATAGTTTGGGAAGATTTGATTGTCAGGTATTAGGGGTCAGGGACTAGGTTACAATAAGTCTTCTTTATAATCCCTAGTATAATTTCAAGAACAATTAACCACTTAAATAGAAATTATTTTGATGATGATATTTAAAAGAAATCCAAACCTAGGCTATATAATAAAGAAGATACATTTAAGTTTAACTGTTTCCATGGAGATGGGAGTCTGGGCATATCTTAATGGGCAAATTACTAAAATAATATGCTGTTATGAACAATAGCATATTTAAAAATTTAAAAACCTGCACACACGTAATATATGGATGTGCACATACATGCATATATATTATATATGAATTTGACTTATTTAGAATTAGATTTGTGACTTTAAAAGAACTTAACAAAAAAGTACTCTTGATCATCTTAATCTCACTTTCCTTTACATTCCTTCCTCTCTAGATCCCTCCTACATATTCCTGAATTAGGCATCTGGTTGTCATTAGAGTACATTGGTCCATTATTACCAACACTCATCACCACCAACTCCCAAGTTCCACTTTTGGCAGTCTTCAGTATATCTACTTCTTTTTTCTTTCTCTCTTACTGATGAGTGAGGAATATGGGTTCTGATAGAGCAGCATATCGTAAGACTTGATAGGAGGTTCTATCATAAACCCCCAACAACTTCTGATTCGAAATAAGAAGACTCTATATCTCTGAAATCCTGGTCCTTGACTTCCTATCACTAACTCCATCTGTTGCCATTTAAAATATTCCATTTAATGACTGCACATCAACTTTGTTTTGCCTTAAGTTCATTATATAATATTCCACTGTGAGAAAAATGTTCTGTTTCTAAGCTGAGGTGAGGAGTTATGATATTTGGCCATGTGTTGGGGGGGGAGGACTTGTTCAATTATGATGTGAAATTTCTTAAATAGGAAAATTGGCTACCAAAGTATTAAACTTTCTTTTCAATCTTCTTCCTACATACACTTAAGCCACCCTCTCTTTCCTTCACAGATAACTCTTGTTCTTCTCAATCAAACAATCAACCAGCAAGCATTAGCTAAGGGCTTATTATGTGCCAGACTCCATTGGTAGTCCTAGAAATATAAAAAAAAAAAAGGCAAAAAAATCCCTGACCTCAACAAGCTTAAATTTCCCAATTTCAATTGTGTTATTCATTTTATTTTTTCAGAAAATAAGAAGGCAAAGACAGTAGAATGTTGTAATTAAATTTTTGAAACAAAGGTCTCACAAGTTCAGAATTCCTTAAAACTTTAGAAAAGAATTGATAATATTGGAATCTGGGAAAGAGCCACATTTCTATCTGGATTAAACATTGTATATTGATAAAGAATATGTGTGCTTGGAGGCAGAAGAGGAGGAAAGTATCTTTCCAGACTCTTACCTGTGGAGCTATGTGGCCAGCTGCAGTTTAATAGTTAGACACATCATCCATTGTCAGAGAAATAAACTGATATTTTTGTTTTCGAATTAGTCTTTCCTGTGTTAGGTTAAAATCAAGTTTTTCCTGGTTAAGCTGAAGTCATTGTTTCTCATTAAATTCATTATTACCTTGACTCACACTTACTGCAGTGAAAATTATGTCTCTTGAAACATGACTACTTAGAAGGACAATATTTACTAAAAATCTAAATTCTACAACTATTCCAATAAGGCAACCCTCCTACCCCAACAATTTCAAGGTTACATATCATAATTTTATACTGAGAGGACCGCAGAAATAACAGTTGTTCAGTTGTTACAATTGTGTCTGACCTTTTGTGACCCTAATTAGGGTTTTCTTAGGAAAGATATTGGAGTGGTTTGCCATTCCCTTTTCCAGCTCATTTTACAGATGAGGAAACATAGACAAACAGACTTATGTGATTTGCCAAGGGTCATATAGAAAGTGTCTGAGGCTGGATTCAAACTTAGGGCTTCCTGAATCCAAGCTTGACATTATCATATTGCCACCTAAATGCCCCTAGAAATGCTAGTTGTTGCTATTATTATTTTTTTACATAGGATTATGCTATGGACAAAACTTTACAAAAATGGATGACTTTAGCCTTGTCCTAAGGAGACTGAAATGTAAAAAATCTCTAAGATAGGAACATTGGCCATCAAAAGCACCAAACTTCCCTTCTTTCTCCTTTCCTTCCTTTATATGTGCAAATTTGGAGATTACTGGTTTTCATTATGAATACTAAAGCATGTACCTACATAAATGCAAGGATGAATAGCTGTGAGTTTTCAGGAGGGAGGCTTTCTTTTGCCTAAAGGCTATGTGTAGAAACCTATGTTTGGAGAAAGTTATTAATGGTAATAAAGCATATCAGGCATAGGAAAAAATATGAAAAAAGAAATGAAGCAAGAAGATACCACTATAGCAAAGAGAACAACAGTATGGATGAAATGTTATGTAATATAAATGTTAGCTTAGAACTACACTTGTAGTCATTTATTTAATGGTAGTAAAATATCTTGATACATTTTCCTGAAGGCAATGGACATTTATAGCTTAATATCACTGTATTGGCTGAGGTGTAAGTGGTTAACTCTTTTCCATGCTATTTGTTCTCAAAACATCATTATAAATAAACCCTCTGCAGAAAGCACAAGTGGAGCCATTCTTTATAATATATACCCCCGGGTACTTCATAGATATTGACTGGCAGGATTATATATTTTGTGAAAAGGCTTTTACATTGAGTAATAGTTTTTAAACATAGGAATTGACAGCATAGTGATAAATTTAGATTCACATATTGTCAACTCATATGCTGTTAATTTGATATTGTACAATATGAGCATTATTTCCTACAGAGGGACTAAAGAAATCCTTGTTGACACCTTCAACACAGCTATGCATGGAGCATTTAAGAATACTCCATAATGATTGGATGTAAATAACATTCAACCATTTTAAAGAGTGGTTTTTCCTTTAAGTCTCTCTGCACCTCTTTTTTTTTTTTAATTTTAAACCCTTAACTTCTGTGTATTGACTTATAGGTGGAATATTGGTAAGGGTAGGCAATGGGGGTCAAGTGACTTGCCCAGGGTCACACAGCTGGGAAGTGTCTGAGGTCAGATTTGAACCTAGGACCTCCTGTCTCTAGGCCTGGCTCTCAATCCACTGAGCTACCCAGCTGCCCCACCTCTTTTTGACAAAAAGGGATTACCTGAAAAACTGGTTTAATGTATGTTACACATGGCGGCCGAAGTGGTAAGGCAATTTAGAAGATTAAGGCTATCCCTATTCAAGTCACATCTTTGCCTTTCATTCTTGGTGGGACCTCAGGCAAGGTGTTTAATCACATATATTCCCCCATGATTTTATCCTTCTTTTTCCTCCCTTGGTTTTATTGTGAGGAATAATGAAATGTCTGTAAAATGCCATATAACCTCATTATTGTTTGATTCATTTTTGTCCTTACTCACAAATGCTGCAGGGAAAATCATGTCTCTTGCAACATAACTACTTAGAAGAACACACTATTCAATAAAAGCCTAAAACAGTGATAATAATAGCAATACCTTTTGTGTTGTGGTTTATTGTTTTCAAAGTAAATCTGCACAAATGTAATAATAGCCCACACTTAAATAGTACTTTAATGTTAGGAAATTGCCTTACACACATTATCTCTTTTAATTCTCACAACCCTGTGAGGTAGACGTTATTATTATCCCCATTTTGTAGTTGAAAGAACTGAGGCTATAAAAGGTTGTTACTTGTCCAACCACAAGCCAGTAAAGAGTCTGAAGCAAGACTTGAATTAGGGTGTTCTTGATTCTGGATCTGGAAGTTTACCCAGAGGGTTACCTCAATGCCTCAATAATCCTCCATAGGACATATAGGGTAAACTCAGGCTTGACTAACCTAATACAGTAGGAAAAAAACCTTGGAGGACCTGGGCTCTAATCCTGGCTCTGCTATTTGGCTACCTGTGTGAACTTCAGCAAGTCTCTCTTAGCCTCAGTTTCCTTACCTGTGAAATGAAGGGGATATGCCTATAAGGTGCTTTCTATGTCTAAAGCCAATTTTCTAAGATTCTGTCAACTCTTTGTAACTGAGATTGACTTGTTCACTTTTCAAGAACCCTGATTCATTTCCATGTGGTGGTGATGACAATGATGGTGATGATGAAGAAGATGAAGTAGTAGAGTAAAACTTTAGTGAAACCACTTGATTCTTTCAGGCTACAAAAGTATGATGAGCAACAGTTGTTATGCCTCCAGAATAATGTTCCTGGTTCAATAGCTTTCCAACTGATATGGTATCAATGACAGTTCTTGACATGATCATTATTAAAGGATCTCATTGAACTTATAAAGTTCTTGAAGTACTTGTCAATATAATGACACTATTTTTTTTTCATTATTTTTAATTGAACACACATGATGTGACATTAAGTAGAAAGCATACTGAATTCTTGGTTCCTCCTGTCAGGATAATTGCACCTTTGATCAGATGAGATCCATTACTTCAGTTTCATTTTAGGCAGCTTTCAAATGGCTATATTCCCTAAAATTATTATTTTCAAAGTACCCACAAATATTTTAAAAAACTGTTCTTTGATTTTAAGGACCCTGCCATCTAGCTGAGCTACTGGTATTTTCCAGACAGGCATAGAACAGATTTGGTGACTCATCTCAGGATATTTCTGAGATTTTTTAAAATCCTATTTGCTTTTTTAAAAATTAGTTCAAATTAGTGTTTCTTTCTGGCTTAAACAGAGTTTTCATACTGATAGTAGCAAATCAGAGTGTATGTCCTATGTTATAATGACAAAGCACGACTCTCTACAAGAGATAGGAAGGAATCACCTCCATCCTCTTCTGTGCAGAACTGGGGAGTATGTGTATAGAATAGTGAATATTTTTCTTAATAAGCTCAATTGGTTAGTTTTGCTGAAATATCTTTTTAATCCTTTATGCTTTGTAATAAGGGATTGCTCTCAGGTAGAAGAAAGGCTCAACTTAGCTTCCCAGTCCAGGTCAAATTGGTCTTCCTTCATACCCGGTTCTCCATCTCCCATCTCTGCATTTGTACTATTCATCCTCCATGCCTCAAAGAATACCTCTGTTTTTTCAAAACCCAGCTCAAGCATCATCTTTTCCAAGAAGTCTTGCCTGATCTCCACAACTCCTACAGTTTTCCCTCTATTAATACATTTTATTTACCTTCAAAAATTATATATAATATTAAGTATAGTTAAAGTACTATTATTTTCATATCGCCTAAGATGAAGAGGTAGCCATTTGTGTGTGTGTGTGTGTGTGTGTGTGTGTGAGAGTGATACACAGAGATATGGCCTTGCACCAAGGGACCCAGTTTCAACTACTACCTCTGAAAATATGCCAACCTCGCAATCCTTTCGGAAACTCTTTAAAACTGTAAATTGCAAGGACAAAAATGCCAACTGCTTCATTGACAGAGAGATTTTTATTTATCCAGGTTATCTGTAACCAATTAAATCAATATCTAATCCCTGTCCAATTTTTCTTTATACTTATTCTCTTTATTACTTATAAAGAGTGAAGGGTTGGTTCATCATTTTTGTATTTTTATCCCAATATGGAGCAGAGTGCCTCACATAGTAGGTGTTAAATAAATTCTTGTTGAGTGATGAATTGACTAAAGAGGGGAGAATACATTGGAAATGTGTTAGAAAAAAAAGGATCAACTTAAAAAAATAACCTTCCTTTTACATAGATATGCATCTTGCATACTCCTTTGCGGTATCTATATGTGCCACTTGACTTCTGTGTGGTTCAGGGAAATTAATTTTAATTCTGACAGGAGACAGACTACTCTATGTTTTAAGGAAAGATTAATAAAACAGTGTTAGTGTTACCAATCTCTCCTCTGAACTTAGCACTTATTTTCTGTTTCATTCATTAAGCAATTAATCATGCCCAGAGCCTTGCAAAATGTAGTCTGTAAATGTCTAAAACTGTTATTTGAATCACACATTTCCTTACCTTTTCATATATATCTGTCTTATCTCTCTAAGAAGATAATAAATTACTTGAAGTCAGGGACTATGTCTCACCATTCTCTGTATCTCCATAGTACCAAGAAGAAAGTAATTTGTTAATTTCATCTAATATGAATGAGTCAGTTGTATTAGAACTATTGATTGAATAAGTTAGTCACACAGTGTACAAGTAAGTTTGTATTAAGTACCTACTCTATGTCAGGCACTTTGCTAAGCCTTAGAAATGATGATATACTTTATAGAAAGAGAAGCTACATCATTTGCATGATAGGAATCCCCACTGTATTTTAAATTAGTACAGTATATTCAATCTTTGCTTTTGTTACATTGTTTAATGCAGTACTTACAAACTATTTTATTTGAGGTTTCAATTATTAAGCATTTTCCCTTCTATTTTTATAAGTGGAATATTTTTATAAGTGGTTTTGCAAGTGATAACGGTTGATCATTTTGATAGGGATAAACTTTAATATATAATTTGTAGATATGTTTATGTTGGGAAAACACAAGGGGAGGGTTGTACTTTTTAAAATATAGATAAATCTTAGATGATTATTTATTATTATAATGATATCTAAATTGGATTCATTATGGTGAGCACCTAATATTGTTGCCTCCAATGCTTGCGTTGGCACTGGATTTAGTACTCAAATGGGACTTAGATGGTCGCTGACCTTACTGGGTTCTGTTAGAAAATAGGGAATCTGTATACTCTCCTTTAAAATTCAATTAGAAAAATCAAAACAAAGTCTGTGGATATTCACAATTCTAGTCCTGTTTGTGATGTATTTTTTTAAATATCAAATGAGAACTCTGAAATAGACACCAAAAAAAAGTTATCTGAGTACAGAAATTGAACAAGGAAGTGCCCACCAAAGCTGCAAAAATAGCTTACTGTTGGCAGAAGATAAAGTAGGAATTTGGAAGCCAAGTGGAATGTTTCCTGGATTCATTATTAGTTGCTATATATCTGGGTAGCAATTTCATATCCATATTGTTGAGTGGATCTAGGAATAAGCAGAAGTAGTTTTGTTTGCAGAAAATAAATGGCAACATCAAAAATATTTATAATTGGTCTAGTCAGGTATGCTAACTGTATGGAAACCACAGGATAATTATTCAAAACAATTAATTAGATTTATTTTCAATTTTTGGAATTCAGATACTTGTAAAAGGCACCCATATTTTAAATTCTCAAATCTATTATGCTTCAACAGATTTATATATCCGTTATATTGAGACAAGAGGCTAACTTATCTTCCCCATAATCACAGCCAGGACCAGCTGTATGTGTAGTAGAATAGACAACAATTTGTGTGACATGACTTAAGAAGCAAGTAAAGTTTTCATTATCTTATGTGCATGCTTCAGTGCTTGAAATTCCCACAAGTAATTACCTTTTGGGGTTAAAAATTGAGTTTCTCTATAATAAAATTAAATATGTTACATTGTGAGAAGCAGTATGTCAGAATATTGAGTTCACGTTCTGACTTTAATTCATAGTACCTATGTGATAATGAACAAATTATAGTATGCCTTAGTGACTTAGGCAACTCTATACTACAGAAAACTTACTTATCTTATGAAATAATAGAATAAATTTCACCACCAAGAGTTTCCTAAGTTTTTAAAATCAACCACCACCAAAATTTTAAAAAAGGAAGTTACATGAGAAAGATAACAAAATTAGGAGCGATTATCCATTGACATCTTTATATATATGTATATATACATACCTGATTTAAATACTTATATATTTAAATATTTAATATTTATTCATAATAATATAACAATAAAATATTTAAATCAAGCAAGTTAACTAGTCATCAAGAAAATGGGGGCACAGGAATAAGAAACTTTACTGAAAAGAAGTAAATCAGAAAAGGCCAGTAGAATGGGCATACACTGTTCTGCTTTAGTAGGACATAGTTGGACATCCCTGGGCAGCCTGTGGGTAGCCAGTGAGGGTCCTAACCAAGAGGATGATGGAGGAATGTTGAAGATGAACTTGCTTATTTATATCCATGGTGAACACAATGGACTCTCCAAGTTTCCACAATAGGACCCTAAGAGAAGAATTAATTCTGATGAGAAAAAAGCTTTACTTTCTACTTCTTTGCATTTTATCTTAGAGGTAGCACATTTTCAAATGACTATAAGATATTAATATTTGAAGAAGATGCCCTCAATAAGTTTTTAAAAAATCTCTCTGATACTAAAATATTATGAATGTAATATTTTTTCCTCTGGCTCCAGATGGTTCATATCCCAAATCAATGAAAATGTGTTTGAATGATTTCTCTTCAGAGCACCAGAGGTTCTCAGCAGCATTCTGATTAAAAACCATTCTCAGATCCCCATCACATGATTGGTCAACTTTAGAAATAGTGCAGTTAAGCATGCTCATAGTAATTTTGGGATATGTATATATAAGAAAGGAATTAGATAAGGCCAAGAAGTTTTTTTTGTAAGAGATATGATCATCCAATTACTTATGCCAGAAGAATTGAGTACTGGGTATTAACTATTCTAGACTATATTCATTTATGTAATTTTTCTTGACAGTTATCCTATATTCACTTTCAAATATTCCAATCTCCTTGAGATAAAGGACCTGGTGACCTGATTTTTTTTTACCTTAAGTTATAGGTAGCCTTTTCTCAGTAAGCAAAAGGGAGGGATTAGGATATTAAAAAAAAAGATAAATTGATATGTTTTTCTAAGTATTCAAATTGTGATTTGACACTTTTGCTAAGGGACCAACTTCATATAAATTGGATTGATCTCAGAAAACTGAATCTGGATTTCTCTGAACTTTTTGGAAAACCTGAGAGAAAGAAGAATGAGGAAAATAGAAGCCAAAATCAATGTTTCATAGATAAGGGTAATTTTGCCTCCTGGTGGGATGAAATGGAAATTTCTGTGGCTTGCATATTGTTGAAGCAGTCCATCAATCAAGCTTGAAATCATGACTGAAAGTGACATAAAAATTAGATAGAGTACTGATAAGTAGATAAGCTTTTAAGTGGATTTGAAACACTATTTTAAAAGTGTTTCTTGTTAAAGATGACTGTATATATTTCTGTTTAGCATAATTTGTGTATGCTACAAGAAGTTTTAAACAGGTCTATGTAAGCACAAATTTTTGTGTGAATCCCAATAATCTTTGAAGATATCCTTATAACACTTTTGCCCCAAACTGAGAAACCTCACATTCACCTATAATGCAATAATAAAAAAATATTTTCAGTAGTGAACCTACTGCATCATCTGATAGTTTAGATATTTTTAAGTCAAAATTTTATTAAGGAAAATTGCAATCCCATCTATTTTCAAATAAATAAGATTGTTTCACTATCATCAGAATGGGAATGAAGGAAATGACTAATGAAAAAAATCTGATTACATTGAAGTGTGATATGAAAGATCTAGGGGTCATGGTATAGAGCAATTTGCTTATGAGTTAGCTGTAGTGCATTATTATATTGAGGGTGAAAATAGGACTTTAGAATTTAACAGGCAAGAAATCATGTCTCCTTTTGCCTCAATTGTGTCCTTTAAAAACAGTATAGATTTTACTCCTAAAAAGCTGGTGATATAGCAGGTAGTTTGAAAACATCACCTAGAGGCTTGCAATGCTATCATCGCAGATACCCTAACTACCACTTAGTGAATACCCATCAAGTACCTATTCCCACACAAAGTATGAATATTTTTGTTTGTTTTTTTATTCTTTCCAAGATATTCCAACTAAGGCTCTATATCTAGGAAAATATTTTTGGTTTCTAAAAAGGAAATGCAATGGCACATCTTTTTTTTTTTCTGTATTATCCTTCTTCCAAATTTGTTTTCTTGATCCTATTGTTTTTTTTTTGTTTTTTACTTTGAATGACTCATGATTTTATCATTGTGCATCCTTTTGCATATATCAATTGCAACCTCTTTTAACCTTCTCACCCTGTACAATTCCCCCTGAAAGATCTGCCCAATGCATTTGAATATATTAAACCTAAGTCAGTTCCAATTGGATTTCCCATCTCTTGTCTCTCCCTCTTTTTCTCATTGTCTCCCTTTTTCCTGACAATTTATGCCATCAATACTTTCTATTATGCAACTTCTTGTATCAATCATTAATATGGTGTGGCCTATCTGTACCTAACTTGATCCACTAAGTCTGTTTCCATCCAATCGCCTTTGAGTTAGTTATTATTGTAATTTTCCTGAGAGCGTGGTTATCTGTGGTTTGTTATCACATAGCCGGTTTGGGACAATACCAGTTTTAAAGAAATGAGTTTTGTAGCATCAATTCTTTTGGAATCATTTAAAGTACTGAAAACTTTCCCACATGAAATCAAGCCTAATCTCTTTCCGCTGAATTCTGAGAACAGCTCATTGTATAGTAGAAGCATTTTTGAAAGATACATACCTTGATATACTTATTTGATGGCATGGCCTTCCAGATACATGTCATAATTTGGTCCATATAACATTTTCATCCCTTATATTTTTCCTGTTTGGAAAGGAAAAGTGATTATTTTCAGGATCATGAAGTCCATAGGAAAATTGATGCAAATCTTTCCACATAGTTTCAACTTCTTGATATATTCTAGTTTAATTTTAAAACAATGAATCCTTCTTATTAGAGAATACATTTTTTCATTGTAGCTATTCTCCACAGCTCTCTATTAAAAGATTAAAAGCTTTCTATTAAAAGAGACTGCAATTTGCACTAGTAAATATCTACACTAATCCAATACAGACCCTTAAAGAATTGATGTATGAATGTGGATATGGTTCAGTCTTTCCAACAGAGTGTCGGCATGTTACGTATGGGAGACAGTTAACCTGTTAAGGATAATAATAGTTAAATTAAGGTTGTATTATTAATTGACAATTAGTAACAATAGTTATATTACACTGCTTGTTGTCTTTGGGAGGTGGGAGGAGAAAGTGAGGAGGATGAATCATGTAACCATGGAAAAATGTTCTAAATAAAAATTTAAAAATTGAATTTTAAAAAATCATCAGCATTTAGCACATAGAGGGCATTCAGTGAGCTCTTAATAAAGATTTTTCATTCATTTTTAAAAAGTTATATTACATTGCATCATTTTTATATGTTCTATTTCATTTTGCCAATGCAACCATCACCACACAAAAGGAAAGTGCTACAAAAACACAAACTCATTTTTTTATTTTTATTAATTTCATGAGCCGATTTAGTCACCTTAACCCACTTCTTGGTTGCTGGCTTTCTGCTAGTGACTTTTCTATACTTAACCTACATTATTCTTGTTTCAGGAAAGAGATGCACAATCTATCACTGAATGCTTATTCAAACTCTTTTTTTGGCTTGTCTATCAATGTTTCAAAGGAACAAAGATTTAGACCTGGAAGGGAACTGAGAGGGTGTTTAGTCCAATCCCATCTTTGAACCCCTGTACAACCTAGTGTTTCTCTTTTACTCTTGCTCTTTATGTACTCATTCTTTCAGAGAAACAGTTGCTTCTTTTGACTTAATGTCACCTTTATGGAGGTAACACTCAAATTTATTGCTCTAGTCCAGTGATTCCCAGGGCGCTACCACCCCCTGGTGGGTGCTGCAGCGATCCAGGAAGGTAGTGATGGCCACAGGTGCGTTTATCTTTCCTATTAATTGGTATTAAAATTTAAGAAAAAATAATTTCCAGGGGGCTAAGTAATATTGTTTCTGGAAAGGGGGTGGTAGGGCAAAACAGTTTGGGAACCACTGCTCTAGTCCTTGAGCTTGAAACCAGTATTGGCAACCTGCCCATCTCCCCCTTGTACCAAACTGATTCAGTTGATCAGGTAGCCAAGTTGTTTGAGTGAATTAGTGAATCAATTCTGAACCATCACCCATGAGACACAATCTCCAGACTTTATTTACAGATACATATACATTCTTACCCTCTTCTCCTGCCTTGTCCCTTTTCGGTACCATCTCACCCCATAGCTGGATAGAGAGAAAAAAAGAAAATGAAATAAAGGGAGCATTTTGGAACTGCCTGAGGGAGTAGTGAGAGAAGGTCTAGAGATCTAATACAGTCCATTTAGTGAGCTTCATAAATCTTTGCAAAAAGATTAAATGTTTGCTAAAATACTTATTTGAATAATATTTGAATAGTATATTTCTATTTGATCACCAAAAGCTGCATGGGTTTTGTCAAAAAATTAGGAATGTCAGGAAGATCACAGTTAAAGGGGAAATGTGCTATGTCTTTTAGTACACATTCAAAATAGGATATGTTCAGAAAGGTAATCATATGATGCTCACAGAGAGCTTGGTACACTAATTAGAGGTCATATGGTACATTTTTTCTTTAACAGTGGTTTTCATTGTTTTACATTTCATCTGAAATATTCTTCTAATGTGATCTTACTTTCAAATAATATAACTAGATTAAATCAGAACAACTGTAAAATTAGAGAAACTGTTCAATTAGAGAAAGTAATTGGTTTTTACAAGATAAAAAAAGATGGGGAAAATAATGAGCTGGGAGATTTATTTTATCTTGTAAACATGAGTACAGTGATAGTTAAGGTGGTAGAGAGAGAGGATGAAAATTATTTGGCTGTTCATTGCAAGGTCTACACCTTGACATGAGTTCCTACTGGTTCCATTGAGGCGGGAAGAGATAAGCATTAATATGATGCTTACTACATATCAGACACTGTCCTGAGTACTTTAAAAATTATTTTATTTGACCTTCACGTTGTCTCTATGAGGTAGCTGATGAGACTAAATAATAAAAATAAAATTTAGGAAACTGATACTAATTGACTTTCCCAGGATCACACAGTTAGCATCTGAAGCCTTTTGTCTGTTCACCCAAGGGAGATCATGCCCTGAAAAACAATGATCATTTGCCAAATTCAAAAGAGACTGAATGATAGTGAAGCCAGCATGATATCATATCAATTGACAGGGCAAATGTCTTTCCAGTCACTCAACAGGCATTTATTAAGTACTATGTGCCAGGTACCGTGATAGCACTGGCTGTATCAAAAAAAGCAAAAACAAGACCTGCCTTCAAGGATCTTACTTTCTAGTAGGTGAGACTGCATGTATAGAAAAGGCATATGCAGAGTAGTTGGAAAGTAACCCTAGGCTCTAAAAAACTGGGGGAACCAGGGAAGGTCTCCTACCAAAAGTACTATTTGAAGTGTGTCTTGAAAGAAACTAGGGATCTTAACAGGCAGAGAGCTAAAGGAGGGAAGAGTATTTCATCCATGAGGGACATACCATACTCTCCAGCACATCTCCCTCCCAATGAGAAAAAATGAATTAGTAATCAGAAAATTGCTTCAACAAAAGAACCAGCACATAATTGTATATCCTTATGGGATATTTCATCCAAGCTACAATAGAGTTGGGAGAATACAGTCTAGAATAAACTTTTTAGTTATGGAATAATGCCATCTAAATATAGGATTTTTGTTGGAGAATGCTAGAAAAAGAATAATGTCTTCAGCCTCAAACTATCTTTTTATCAACTGTATAGATTCCTAGAATTTCTTTATGATAGTATTTAAAGATGGGCATATTAAAGGTAATTCTAATTATGGTATGCTCTTCGTTGTTTAGGATTGAATTTTCTTTAGCCGGTTAAATATTTACTGAATGTTAACTATGTACAAGGCACAGGGGGAATTAAAACATAAATAATATATCACTTTCCCCAGGGATGAAGACACTCCCAAGTCCTGGAATAGGAAGTATGAAATATGTAAGACCTCTTACTTCCAGGCTTCCATCACTTCTGATGCAGATACAGTAGGGAAAAAGTAGTAAAGCAGTATTAAGGTCCTGGGAAGACTATATCTTTTTACTGATCTACTGACATAGTTGCATCATTGCTAAAACCCTTCTTTGTTACTTTGTTAACCCCCCCCCAGCTGACCACAGGTTATCTTTAGCTTAAACCAAGTGTCATCTGTAACATTACAAACATCAATACCATAGAAATGGACATTTTTGCTTCTGTTCAACTTTTTAAGTTTTTGCTTTATATTTGTGTTTTCATCTTTGTAGTAAATTGCTGGTGTGAAAACTCCTTCTGTATTAATAGGTTACTCTTTTATAACTAATAGTTTGAAAATTGCCTAGGAATCACGAAATTAGAAGCTAAGTGACTTGCCCATGGTCTCAAAGAGAATAGGTAGATGATAACAGGATTTGAATCCAGATCTTGACTCAAAAGTCCACACTCTCACTATTATACCACATTTGATTTAATAAGATAAAATAGCTAGCATTTATATGCCTTTAAGGTTTGCAAGATACTTTGCAAATATCTTGTTTTATTCTCCTAACAATCCTCATTTTAGAGATGACATAAGTGAAGCAGACAGGCTAAGTAACTTGCCCAGGGTCATGCAATTCTGCCTTAAGCTGGATCACACATGGGTTTTCCTGACTCCAGATCCAATGCTCTATCCACTGTGCCACCCAGCTCTCTTTTACTTAACCATTATACAACACTGTAAGTTAATGGACATTCAAAACAAAGCTAAGGTACAAGAGAGAAATTAAACTTCATTAAGATCTCAATAGGATCTCCAAAATAAGGTTGATTACATTTTGTTATTTTTGGAGGGAACAAATTTTTTTTTAAATCCATACCTTTGTCTTAGGATCACTGCTGTGTGTTCTAGGCACCTGGGATTAAGTGGCTTACCCAGAGTCATTCATAAGGGAAGTGTTTAAGGTTACATATGAACCCAGGACCTCTTGTCTCTAGACCTGCCTCTCTATCCACTGAGCCTCCTAGCTGCTCCCTGGTGGGAATAATTTGAATTCTGCCTTGTTTTTAGTTTTGCAAACAATAATGACTTAAATTCACAAATCATTATTCTTCTTTGGTACACTTACATTTCTGACAGGAAGAGAAAAGAAAGCTTAGGGAAAAAGCACTCTGAACTATATGAATTATCTTATGCTTAACCAAAACATTTAGCCAACAGTCTAACCTGTTATTTTAGTATAGGAAAACCTCAGCTTTTTCTGATCAGTTTTTCCCTGTCTGTGAAGATGGAGTGAGTGCCTTACTACCCAGCTCCCTCCCCCTGCCTGATACATCCTCCCTCCTCCCATTTTTCTTTCTGATTCTAGCCCCTTTATTCCCCTCCCTTTCCCAATGTCTGGTTCTCCTGCGCTAGAACACTTTGGCACCTCCCTATCCAAGACCTCAGCCATGGGAAACCAACTAGACCTTCTTGAATGCTACCTCACTCATCTGTACAAAAGATTTGGTTTTTCTAAGTTGCCTCAGAACATGGCTTTTAGCACCTCTCATTGAACACGATACTGTAATAATAATAGAGCTTTTTATTGGATTAGGCTATGGAATTACTTTGGGTGCTCTCCCCACATAGGAAACTTCATCTTGAAAGATGACTTTTTTGATTTTATATCGATTTTACTTAGAGATCCTTGACATCTTCATTTTGAATAACATAAAACTATTTCTTAAAAAGAATGGCGGACTGGTAGAGAGCTGGATAAGGCTTTCAGTGTATTAAAAAAAAAACTACCATTCCAACTTAGTAATGATCACCTCAAGAGTGCTGCATGATGGATGCCAGACATTCTGATTCTTACTTTAACCAGCTGGTGTTTTGATTTAAATAGCTATAATTATATTTTGTCTTGTGCTCAAGATACCATGCAAGCTATTTCAACTAAGATGGTGCAATTTATTATGGTCACATTCCCTAGTGTTTGGATTAGCTAAATATTAATGTGCCATGTCCAGTTATGTAACAAAAGTACACGATGATGCCACATCCCTTCTCTTATTGATGATATAACTATATTACCAAGTGCTATGCAAATTTAAAATGATTATGAAATATATTCAATGTGCTTAAGTTCCCATTAGAATTTCTATAAATTCCTTTAGCAAGGAGTATGAAATGTAAATCTGAATTCTGCAAAACATGTTTATCATTACTGTATTTCATTTCCAGTTGTTCTGACTTGGTTTTCTATAATTGCTTTTAACCATTTGTTACTTCTAATTATTTTTTAAATAAAATTTCGTTGGCAAGGAAAATTAAAATGGCAAATTGGGGATTTGTAGACATGAGTATCCTGTAGCAGCTTATGTTAAGTAATCCTCTGAGAAAGAAATCAAGTTATGAAAATGCAAGGTCATATTTTGGAAACTCAGGCACAATAACTACCATATCTAATCTCCAACGGAGTCACATTGGAAAAAAAAATCAGAAAATTTATCATCAGCATATATCAAGCAAGAAAACCTTTACTTTGAGAGTCTTCTAGAAAGGTGGAAAAGGAATTATACCATTGTTGGCTGCTGTCTATTACTATATTTCTGAAATCATGAGGCTTTTGCAAGTTCTACATTAGCCTATACGTCCCAAGAACTGAGTTCTAGTCTTAGCTCTGCCTTGCATAGATCATGGCCTTCAGTAATTTATGTAACCTATACTGGACACAGACAGCCACCAGATGGCAGTAATATGCTATCATCCAGGGACCAAGTTACAAATCAGATTGTTTTCATGGTATTCAAAATGGTGGCTCTTTTTGCAATCTAAATTGGATGATAAGATCATAGAAATAGCTAGTATGGACCTCAGAGGCTATCTAATCCATTGCTTTCATTTTTAAAAATTAAATCCCATTTTTTTCAGGTAATAAGCACTTACTTTCATATACCTTCCTTAAAATAAACTGTCTGTCTTGGGTAGGTTTTCCCCCCTTTGCTCACACCTGTGTTTCCATATATGTGTAGAGAGCTCTGGTAGGCACCTCTGCAATTTAAGTTCCTAGAGAATTTCCCAGGGCAGTGAGATGTTACATAACTCACTCATGGTCCTTACAGACATAAGAGAAAGGACTTAAATCCATATCTTCCTGACTCTGAGGTAGGTTTTATATTTATTATGACATTTAGTTTCAACATATTTTAACCAATCATTATATTCAAAGATGCTGAGAATATTTTCTTTTAAAGAATTAACAAAGATAATTTGATGTATACAAGATCCTTTTGTTCCTAACTAACCTTTAGTGATTGTTATTTCTATTTCTTTTTTCCCTTTATTCATATTCATAGAGTTTTCACTTTCATTCCCCCTACCTACTTAAATTTTGATCAAAGATCTATCCCAACAATTGGTATTCAACTCTCTCGGTTTTGGACTTGCAATACATTGCTATCAGCCTAAAGACAAAAGGTACCCTGAGAAGATGGTACTATGGACAAAGAGAAATATGCAACATCTCAGGCAAATTCTCTTGGACTTTTTCTATTATCTGTTCCTATGTTCTCTATATGCTATTTCAAATGCAAACTGGGCCTCGTTTTTTCCATTTTACACTTTTGGAGAGAAGTAGCATAGTCCCAGCCATTTTATTTCTTTAGCCAGGATTGACTGTGGGTTTGATATGCTTATTTTATCTGCTTGCCACTTAAACAAATTGTTGTTTTTTCTTCATTCCTATAATGTGACATACAATATGATTTCATTCAGCCACTTTACGTGGGCCAACACCTTTGAAAAAGAATAAAACATTTGAATGGAATTTGAAAAAGAAAACTTAACACAAAATAAATTGCCCATCAAGACAGTATATTACTATGTTCCTAAACTTATATTCTCTCTTTCTGTTTTGTATAAATTTTTTAAAAAGCAGAGTTTGTTATAATCCCTTTAAAGTCTTACTGTCTAATGCTATTAAAGGACAGAAATAGGTTTTTTTGCATATGCCCTTGAAGTCTTATAGTGGCCAATCAACAATTTTCTAAGTAAGTTCACAGGATTTACATTTTTTCATTTTACAGATTTGGAAACCAGTAGTAAAGCAACTTATCCAAAATCTATCTCTCTCTTTCTCTTTCTCTCTCTTTCTTTTTCTTTCTCTTTCTCTTTCTCTCTCTCTCCTCTCTTCTCTCCACTCTCCTCTCTCTCTCTTCTCTCTCTC
>NC_058132.1:521863680-521873727 GCF_016433145.1 Gracilinanus agilis
CTCTCTCTCTCTCTCTCTCTCTCTCTCTCTCTCTCTGTCTCTGTCTCTGTCTCTCTGTCTCTCTCCTCCCTCCATTCTCCCCCTGTCCCTCTTCTGCTACTCTTCTCCTTCTTCTCCCTCTTCTCCCTTTCCCCCCCTCTTTTTAAACCCTTACCTGCTATCCTAGAGTTAATACGAAGTATTGGTTCCAAAGCAGAATAGCAATAAGGGCTAGACAATTGGGGTTAAGTCACTTGACCAGGATCACACAGATAGGAAGTGTCTGAGGCCTGATTTGAACTCAAAGCCTCCCTTCTCTAGGCCTGGCTCTCTATCCACTGGGCCATCTAGGTTTCTGTGAACTCAGATCTTTCTACTGACTCCCTTTTTTCCTACAGGGACAAAGTTACTGTAGGGATATTCTTCTTTCTTGACTGTGAAGCACAGTTATATGAAATTATATGGAAAACGAGGCAGTATGTAGATTTTCATTGCAGAAAAAATGTCAAGTTAAATGATGGAACAAAGAATAGATAAATGGGTATCCTTGAATGGTTTTCAGGGCTTAGAATGGAGGACTTGGTTTTCTATAAAAGAGCAGTAGGAAATTGCTTCTGGATTTTGAAGGAAATAGCAGGGTGAAAATAGTAGTTGGTTATGGTGCCTTTGATGATACAATTCTCCTAGAGTATTTACAAGAGGTGAAAACCATGCATTGAATCATAACTATATGAGTTAACGAGGCTAAGCTGCCATATCAAAGTTCTTGTTGTCAGGACTGGTGAAATTGGGTCATTTTGTTTTCTGTTTTCTGTTCTAAATCTTGATGGCTGTTTTATATTTTGCCACTATAATGGCTAATTAGTGGGAAGAAGAAATGTTTCCCCCAAATCAAAGTTATAATGTATTTAGAATCTACTTTGCAAAATACATTAAAAGTCAAAGTTTGATCTAATATCAGTCTCATCTGGAAGAGCTTTTCAGGAATTCAGAATTAAGAAATCTTTTTTGTTATTTTTGCCAACAAAAAGAATTTAACCTAATATGTTAATAGCATAAAAATTTCAAAGGGTAACCATCAACAAAACAGCATTTATTAAATGCCAGCTTCATGCTGAACACCAATCTAGTCCCTTTGGGAAATAAGAAGCTTCAATTAATATGCCTTTGTTGTTGTTCAGTTGTTCATCTGACTTTTGGAGACCCTGTAGCCCATAGCTCACCAATAATGTCCATGAGCTTTTCTTTGCAAAGATACAGGAACACTTTGTCATTTCATTCTCTAGTGGATTAAAACTGAGGTTAAATTACTTGTCGGGCTATACATCTAGTAAATATATGAGACTGGCTTTAAATTTAGATCTTTCTAACTATGGGCCCAGTGCTCTATCCACTAAGCCACCCAGATGCCCCTAAGATATGCCTTAGAGCACCCACAAGATTCCTTTTGCCCTAGTGTTTGGTGCAAAAGTTTTAGGTTGAGTGCTAATGGGAAAGGGCTTCATTTGGAATTGTGGTCTTAAACAGTTAACTCTGGGTACACATTTTTCAACATTTTCATTGGAACTAGGCCAAGGTAGGCAATAATGGGAAGATCCATTTGCCTTGTGCCAAGTCGTCATCTTCATGGCAGAGAAATCATATAAATTTTACTCCTATAGAATTCATCAGTCTTGATATGCTATACAATGATACACAACACATCCCTGTTTGCTCCTTTACTGGGATTCTTATCCATGTCTACCTGTAGATTTACTAAAAAGGATTGACCAGCCACACTTGGAGCTTTCTTAATTTTCTCTTGATTTGGGGAAGATTGACTGAAAGACAATGAATATAGGTTTTACTAGGGTTATTAAAAAGTAAATTATCTGATAGACAAAATGTCATTTTCAGCATTCCCTACAAATTTCCTGACATGAACAATATAGAGGGACTCCTACACACACAAAACAATACATGCACACATATATCCCTTCTATATCATGATTTTCTCCATTGTGGTTTCAATTTATTGCAGATCAGCATAAGAAATTAAATGAGAATATGGGGTGGGGCAGCTGGGTAGCTCAGTGGATTGAGAGCCAGGCCTAGATATGGGAGATCCTAGGTTCAAATCTGGCTTCAGATACTTCCCAGCTGTGGCAAGTCACTTAACCCCCATTGCCCACCCTTACCACTCTTCTGCCTTGGAGCCAATACGCATTGGCTCCAAGATGGAAGGTAAGGGTTTAAAAAAAATAAAATAAAAAAAATGAGAATTTAGAGGAAGTTTTGCAGAAGCCATAAACTGAAATTGGAAAGCCAGGAGATGACACAGAAAAAAATTTAGAAACTCAGAAATTCACAGAATATATGTATTATATTATAACATATTTTATCTTTTAATATCATAAATGTACACAATTTCTTTTTAAAAGTTACAATAAGTAAATATTTAAAGTGTGCGAAGAGAATGTGAAAGCCAGCAGAAACACAAAGGCTAGAAATGTAGCCTTTTGTAACGCATAAAAAATTTTGACTCAAAATGCATATAAAGTACTGTAAACACTGCATAAAAGAAAAAGATTATTAGTCTTCTTCTCTGGTATGAAGGATGGGCTATACATTTTTACACAGGTATTCCAGATGGGGGTGGGGGGGGAACCTGTTCCCCACCATGTGGAAAGGATACTTGTATAACCAAATTTGATGAACTGAGGATAAAATGAGTTAATATTTGTAAAGCTTAAAAATTTTAAGTAATATATGAATACTAGCTATTATTAATATTTAGTTATTTTATTCTTTCAACAGTACTTGAAGCAAAATTTCTCATTAGGTACAGACTTGACTATTTCCCTTTGCCCTTAGTGGCTTTTCTTTGGAGATAATTAAATTTAAAATATAATTACATACATATTTAAATGTAGTTATTCAAGCTTTTATCATAACCAATAAACATATCAGCACATTTGGAGGCATTATCCCATTTTGGAGCACCAAGATACTTAGTCAAGAAGATTCCATTTCTTCCACGTTCCATGTTTATGTGTTCCACAATTATTCTTCTCCGTCTGGGCAAAAAAAGTTCTCTATAAAGGTTTATCCCCAAAAGAATACTCCATATTTTAAATATTCCTTAGCTACTTTATAGATAGGAACTGTGGTCCATTGGAAAAAGTAAAGGATTTGGAGTCAGAAGTTAGTCAGAATCCTGACTCTGTCATTTAAAACCTGCGTGACCACCAGTAAGTCACTTAGTTCCTCTTCTGTAACATGAAGGCCTTGGATTAGAGGACTTCTAAATTCTCTTTCAGTTCAAAATCTTTGAACCTAAGACTTTTATTTATGAAAAGTTCAGCAAATTTTCAAATAAGCACAGTAATCAAATGTAAGAAAGTGAGGGATTTGTCCAGATTTGATTTGACTTTGATTTATCATTGTTGTTCAGTCATTCAGTCATGTCTGACTCTTTGTGACCCCATGGACATAGCACACTGAGCCCTTCTGTCCTTCACAATCTCAGGGACTTTCCAAGCTCACATTCACTGTTTCCTCAACACTATCCATCTCATCCTCTACTGGGTCCTTTTGCTTTTGCTTTCAGTCTTTCCTAACACCAGAATCTTTTCCAATGAGTCTTGTCTTCTCATTATGTGGTCAGAGTATTTAACCTTCATTTTCAGTATCTGATGCCTTATTGACAGCTTCACAATTAGAGTCAATTACCCTCCTACAGGGATCCTTCTGGTAAGAAGAAAAAAGATGCTGATGAGAGGGATGGAGCAGGTAAGCTGCTTGTGTGGGGTTCATGTTTCATAGTATGCCTTTCTCATTCTGGCTGTCCCTCTAGGGCTCCTTATAGAAACAATGAGGTTTAGCAAACAATTCAATAATTTTATGAAGTGTAAAATTCATTCACAGGTTATGATGGGGGTGGGAAACAAAGAGTTGAGATTTACCTTTACCTTGCCCAGCCATCTTGTCCTCACTTATGTTTTATTCTATAATGATCAGAAGCAGAATCAGGTAGGTTCTTTGAGTCCAGTTTGTCCAGAGAAAGGTTTTCTTATTTAGTGGAGTTCTCTGATGGAGTCTGGAGCCCAAGGACTTCTGCTCCTTAGGCTGAAGTTCAGTTCTGCCCTTAGATAACTCTTTCCCACACCACACCTGAATTTAATGCATTTAAGCAAACTTGGATTCAGCACATATGCAAGTCAAATCTCTTCCTTTAGTCCTTGGAAAATACACTGACTTTTTTCTCTGGGAGCTTAAGATCTTATGGCAGGGGAGGGAGAGGAGGAAAGGAGAGAGGTAGAGGATATAATTCTCTAGGTTAGTATTTAATAATCCAAAAATACTTACATAGGTAATAAATATTATTTTTATGATTATTTACACAAGAGGAAAATCCTGGAAAATGGATGTCAAGCTGATCCCAGAGCCAAGAAGACCTGAGTTCAAATCACTGCTTCTGACAGATACTGGCAGTATGACCCTAGGAAAATGACTTAACTTCTCAGTGCTCTAGGTATCTCTCTAAAACTTCTTATTTGTCCTTCATTTTCTTTTAACAATCAATCAATAAACCCCTAACTTTTTGCCTTAGAGTTGCAATTAAGTATCTATTCCAAAGCAAAAGATTGTAATGGTTAGACAATTAGGGTTGTGACTTACCCAAGGTCACAAAACTAAAAAGGGTCTGAGTCCGCATTTGAATCTAGGACCTCCTGTCTCCAGGTCTGGTTCTCAATCCACTGAGCTACCTATCCATTCTTTGGCCTTCATTTTCAAAAAAGGCTGGAGACATCACTAGGTGATGTCTTGAATTATGTATGAATTGGATTTATGTGGTGCAGAGTTGCATAGTCATCAGCCTATAACATTTCAAAATTTCAGAGGCTGTGATGACCTTCTTTGATGGACTAAAGTTTTTCATCTTTAGGTTTCCTATGCCAGGGAAGTCAGAGATTCGATTCTTATCCTTATTAATGCAAATTATTATGATTAAGAGAGAGAGTGAGATAAATGCAAAAAATGCTTCAGATGTACAATTACAAATTTGGGCACAAGATACAAGATGGGTGGTGTTAAGGAGTGGAAATGTGGTAGAGAATTAATCCTCTGCTGCATGGTATATGGCTGGTACAGTGGAAGAAACACTGATTCTGTAGTCAGAGGATCAGAACATAAATATGCCTATGCTGCTTACTGCCTGTGTAGCCTTGGGCAAAGTTAGGCTTCAATTTTCTCATCTGTAAAATAAGAGGTCAGATTAGATGGCTTCTGAGATCCCTTCTAGCTCTAGTCAGGATTCCAGGTCTTCTGTAGCCTTAGAAATGATTACACTAAGCTAATTAGAGCTCAAAGTTATTTCATGTACCTTCTGCAAATCCTATCAGCCCCATATAGATATGGTCTGTAGACCAGCTAGCCCTTTGACAGAGACAGAGAAAATGCCTTGCTTGGTACTAAGTGCCACCTTGACATCACCCACTAGAAATACTAATGAGACACCTTCAATCCTAGTAAGTGTTTCACAAGTCTCTGTGTAAAGTCTGGAATCATTGGAATTTTTCTAGATTACTGGAAACCATAGTTGTTTGTATCAATAATGGTGATTATACTAATGTCCTAAATCTTATTAATGCTACTAGTTAATATTTATATGATATTTTATTATGTTTACTAAGAGTTTTTATTTCAATAATCCCCAGCAGTAGAGTGAAAGACTTAGAATCAGGAAGTTGGGTTTGCTTACTAACCTAGTCATTGACTGGCTACTTGACTTTGGGCAAGTTCAATTCAATTCAGTACATTTATTAAGTGCCTAGTATGCCCCAGACTCTACTTAATCTCTTTCAGCTTCATTTAAATCATTGCTAAAATGAGAATAATAATAAAACTTAATGAACAAAATTATTGTTAGGCTTAAATGAGATAACAAAATACTTTACAAACCTTATTATTATTTTCCCTTTTAAAAATGAAGTTGAAGCTCACAAAAGAAAAATAATTTGCCTTAGAGCTCACATGTAAGCCCCAGTCTTCTTCTTCCATGTCTAGTATGTTCTCCATTGTATACTGTAGCCCTCTCTAGACTATTCCAGAGTCACAAAAAGGTATAAGATTTGTAATCAGAAATTTCATAGATTTAGAGCTAGAATGAAACTTAAAGTCCCCTTAATCCAACTCCCTTGTTTGAGAGATGAGGAAACTGAGGCATAAGTGGGCTAAGTAATTTGTTTAAGGTGTTAGAGGTAGTGGCCAAGGCAGAAAATGATATTAGGTCCTCTGATGCCAGAAAATGTGTTTTTCCTATTATTCCATAGTGGATGGAATCTCAAAGTTCATCTAGTCCAACAGAAAAGCATAAGTTAATATTTTTTATTAATTTTGATTAATTACATTTTAGGTTTTTTGAGTTCCACTGGGCTATATTTTTTGACACCCACTGATGTAGTCCAGCATCCTAATTTCACAGACAAACCTAGAGTGGATAATGGTTTGCCCAATGTCATATATGTAATGAACAGAGTTTGAAATTTAACCCAGATACCCTAGCTACAAGTCTATAGCTGAGAGTCACTTAAAATAAACTTAAATTACTTTAGAGGAAAATTGATTTCCCTCCTCCCTATTCTCTTGGAATAAAGCAATTAAATAACCAAGGAGATTAGGTTTTCTTTTTTTCCTCAAAATCTGAATTTTCTGTCTAAATATAACTATCATTCTTTTTTTTTATGTGATTAGATTATAGACAGTAAACTGTAGGGAATCAGAGACAGCACTGGAACCAGGAGGATATTAGCCTCTGAAACTTAAATAGTTTGTGAACCTGGAAAAGTAATTCATCCTTTTTTCCCCCAACAGACAACTCTCTAAAACCATTTGGTGTACAAAAGCTGCCAATCCATTAAATATCTCTCTATCTCTCTATCTCTCTATCTGTCTCTCTCTCTATCTATCTATCTATCTATCTATACTGGGAATTTACTCACCTACCATTCTTTATAGTGTGAAATCGCAACTCTAAATCACAAGAAAATTAAAGAAAAGAAAAGAAATTCCTTTTGTTGAATTTGGAATGCTGGGGTAGTGGTCAAAACAGCCTTAGTCTAATGAGGATCATGGTAAGACCTTTGAGAAAATCAGGCCTTAAAATGTCATTTCTCTGATTTTTAAGATTTAAAATGCTTTGGTTCTAAGCCCTTACAGAACATCCCTGTGCATTCTGCTTATATTCTCATGGTGACCAAAATATCAATAGAATGTTCAACGCTATATTTATGGTAAGCTGTTGGATTTTGATTAAAGACCCAGAATTAGATAGTGGTTTACCATATCACCTAGGCTATGGGTTTCCTGGCCTGAACAATGTTTCACTTTAGCAAAGAAAAAGCTATTTCCCTAGTAAATGTTCTTATGCCATGAAGGACAGCACTAATGCATTAGGAATATGTCACCTATGATTAATGTTGATGATTCAGTGAAACCCAGCAAGATACTGAAATAATGGGATTTCTCTGCATTTTAGAAAAGCAATCATTCTACCACATGGTCAGTAGGGTTTTGTGTGTTAGAGATTATTAATTTCTTTGATTCCTAAGAAAGTTTTGGAAAATGGCAATATATAAAAATACAGTACAAATAATAGAATAGAAGAGACTGATGTATAAATTTCCCTCTATTGAAGTAAGATTCCAAATACCTTTTGGGAATTGAATCAATATTAGCAAAATTCTCCTAGACTACAAATTACAAATCAAGCAGCAAGCAAGCGGTTGTCTTGACCGTGTCTTCTTTCAGAGTGGAAGGTCTTTAAAATGCAACAAGAGTATCCTATGTGCTTAGAATATCCTCTGGGACCAGAAAAAATTTTTTTCCTCAAGCTAACTTTTGACATAATAGTAATATAAAAATATTGAACTCATAAATCACCAATTTGAGAACCCTAATCATTTGAAGGACCACTTGCTTTCCAGTGCAGTTGTTTCTTAAATTTTAAATGTGTTTGGTTTTAAACATAAAAACTCACAGGGCCAATTGCATGAGACTTTTCTTCATTGATAGTGATTAAAGACTTATTGCCTCCCTCACGAGTTCCCCACCCACCCACCATGAGGCTGGGGTTGGTGAGAAGGGGAGAGAAGATAGATATGCATTCATTAGGCTCTTCTCACTTCCAGTTTCTAGAAAGAAGATGTTCATTCTAATTTCTTTTAAGGCCACTGAAGTGAAAGAAAGACTCCAGGAAGAAACTGACATGAGAGGGACCTGCTGTATCTATCCTGTTCCTATTCCTAGTTTGCTATGCAAAAGAATTCAGGGAAATTTTCCTGGGATAAGATCTGGGACTCTCTCTCCTTTGGCTTTAACTGAATTATCACTCCCATGGTGAGTTGATAGCAAAACAGAAATTCTCTTCCTGATTTCTCTTTTGCTGACAACTCAGATAAATGTATGTCTTTACTATTTTCTATGTGTACTCTTTGTAGAGTTGGCATTTGGTGGGAAAGGGAGTCAAGCTCTAAATAAATATATAGCCTTGTCCCTCCTTTCCATGTTTAATAGATATCAGGAAAAGCTTAAACTTAAAAAATTATATTCACCATAATAATAATAATAACTATTTTTATATGATGGAACTTGAATTCAGATCATCCTGATTCTTTTTTTTATTTTTAAATATTTTTCTGTGTTTCCATGATTCATTTTCTTTCTCTCCTCTCTTCCTCTCCCACCAAGAGCTGGCAAACAATTCCACTGGGTCGTACGAATGTTATCACTTGATGCCTATCTCCATGTTGTTCATTTTTGATATAGAGTGTTTTTTCAAAGCCCAAAACCCAAATAACATACTAATATATACATGTGATAAGTGATGTTATATACTTTACTTTTGCATTTCTACTCCCATAGTTCTTTATCTCAATGTGGATAGCGTTCTTTTACGTAAGTCCTTCAGTAGTATCCTGGCTTGTTGCATTGCTACTAGTAGCAAAGTCTTGTATATTGGATTTTTCTACAATGTTTTACTTTCTATGTACAATGTTTGTCTAATTCTGCTCATTTCACTCTGTATCAGTTCTTCAAGGTTCTCCCTGTTTATATAGAAAGCCTCCAATCCATCAATCCTTACAACACAATAATATTCCATCACCATCATATACCACAATTTGTTTAGCCATTGCCCAATCGATGGACACCCCCTCATTTTCCAATTTCTTGCCACCACATGGAGTGTATCTATGAATATTTTTGTACAAGTACTTTTCCTTATTATCTCTTTGGGGTACAAGCCCAGCAGTGGTATGACTGGATCAAAGGGTAGCAGTCTTTTAAAGCACTTTGGGCATAATTCCAAAATGCCTACCAGAATGACTGGATTAATTCACAACTCTACCAGCAATGCATTAGTGTCCTGATTTTGCCACAACCCTTCCAACATTTATTATTTTCCTTTACTGTCCTATTGGCCAATCTGCTAGGTGTGAGGTGGTACCTAAGAGTTTTTTTGATTTGCATTTTTCTAATTATGAGAGATTTAGAATACTTTTTCATGTGCTTATAGATAGTTTTGATTTATTTATATGAAAATTGCCTACTCATGTTCCTTAACCATTTGTCATTTGGGGAATGGCTTGATTATTTTGTACAATTGACTTAGCTCCTTATAAATTTGAGAGATGAGGTCTTTGTCAGTTGTTTTTGTTATGTTTCCTCAATTTGTTGTTTCTCTTCTAAGTTTGGTTGCATTGGTTTTGTTTGTACAGAAACTTTTTAATTTAATATAATCAAAATTATTCATTTTATATTTTGTAGTATTCTCTATCTCTTTTTTAAAACATTTATTAATATTTATTTTTTAGAAAAGTTAACATGGTTACATAATTCATGCTCCGAGCTCCCCCTCACCCCCATGACTGAGGCATATTTCCACTGGTTTTAGCATGTGTCATTGATCAAGACCTATTTCCAAATTGTTGATAGTTGCATTGGTGTGGTAGTTTCGAGTCTACATCCCCAATCATGTCCTCCTCAACCCATGTGTTCAAGCAGTTGTTTTTCTTCTGTTTCCACTCC
>NC_058132.1:521878396-522038489 GCF_016433145.1 Gracilinanus agilis
CCCTTCTTATTACCCTCTTATTTCTCTTTAAGTTCTATTAATCGCCCCCCCTTTTCCTCCCTTTTAATATTCCCTACTCCACTCCCCCCCTTTTCTTATTCCCTTTCAACTTCCCTGTAGGGTAAGATAGAATTCTATGCCCTAATAGATCTGGCTATTCTTTCCTCTTAGAACTGATTCCATTGAGAGTAAGATTTAAGTCTTACCTATTACCACTCTCTTCCTCCCCTTATTATAATAGTATTCTTCCTGTTGACTCAACCCCTGCTCATGCCATGCATCAATTTATGTGATATAATTTATCCTATTTTTATTCTTCCTTTGAGTTTCATTAAGTACCATCCTCTCTTTTTGTCCCTCCCCCAATTCCTTTTAGATATCATCTTAAACAATGTAATACCACAGCCTCTTCCTATGAATATTTCTTCTATCTACTCTGATAATGAAAACAATTTTTAAGAGTTACAGATATCATTTCTTTATATAGAAATATAATCGATTTGACCTTACTGAAGCCCTTAAAGTTTTTTCCCCTCTTTCTTGTTTACCTTTTTATGGTTCTCTTGAATTTTGTATTTGGACATCAAATTGTCCATTTAGTTATGGTATTTTCTTTAGGAATGCTTAGAAATCTTCTGTTTTGTTAAAAGCCCATACTTTCCCCTGAAAGCATATAGTCATTTTTGATGGATAGGTGATTCTTGTATGTAGACTCAATCATCTTATTTTCCTGAATATCATATTCCAAGCCTTGTGATCCTTTATTGTGGAGGCTGCCAAATCCCATGTAATTTTGACTGGGACTACCGATATCTGAATTGTCTCTTTCTGGATGTTTGCAGTATTTTTTCCTTGGCCTATAGGCTCTTGAATATGTCTATATCATTCTTGTGGATTATCTTTTGAGACTTTAATGTAGGGGGTGATCTATGGGTTCTTTCAATATTTATTTTGCCCTCTTGTTCAAGAATATCAGGGCAGTTTTCTTGGATAATTTCTTGTATTATGATGTGTGGGCTTTTATTTTATTCCAGGCTTTCTGGTAGACCAATAATTCTTAAATTGTTTCCCCTGGATCTGTTTTCCACATCAATTGTCTTTTCAATGAGATATTTCATGTTTCCTTCTATTTTTTCACTTTTGATTTTGCTTTATTAATTCTTGCCATCTTGTGAGATCATTAGCTTCTATTTTCCCAATTCTAGTCTTTAAAGACTGACTTTCACCTATAGTCTTTTGACTTTCCTTTTCAGTTTGGTCTATCCTGCTTTTCATGGGTTCCAGCAGGTCAATTCTAGTCTCCAATTTGTTTATTACTTCATTTGATTTCTCTGCCTCTTTTTCCATATGGACAATTTTGTCATTTAAGCTGTTATTTTCTTTTTGTATTATTTTCATGTCTTTTCCCCACTTTTCTTCCTATTTTTCTTCTATCTTTCTTACTTGGTTTTTGAACTCCTTTTTGAGTTCCTTGAGAACTTGTGAGCAATTTCCATTTTTTGGGAAGGTTTGGATGTGCTTGTTGTTTGTCACTCTTTACTGTTGCTTCTGTATTTTTCTCTTTTTCTCCGTAGAAATTATTCAGGGCCAAGAGTTGTTGTTGTTGTTGTTGTTGTTGTTGTTTTGCTTATTCTTTTTGCCACTAGTAGATTGGGGTTCCTGCATGTTGGTAGACATTGCTTTCTTAGCTTCTGTCTCGCAGGGCTTTGTCTTGGTAATATCTTCCCTTCCCAGTTAGAAGCCTGAGTGAGGGCAGGTAGATCCTTGATGTTCTTAGTGTATTATGATTTAAAGTGTTTTGCCTTGAGCCTATTTTTCCAGCCCCTGCTGCCTTGGCTTTGGCCAGCCTTGTTTCTGCCCAAGCTCCACACTCTGCTGCCCAGATTCCGTGCTCTTTAGCCTCAAGTCTCACATCTCACTGCGAAGACCTTGTACTTCCTTCAGGGTTAAATCTGTGGTGCTTTCAGTCAGCCCCTGAGAATTTAGAGATTGCCCTGGCCTTTGCTCTGACTCTGGCATGGTAGGTGATGTGGGGGAGGGGTGATTAACTCATGCTTTGATTAGTGCAGTTTTCCTAAATACTGCCTACTTTAAGGTTTCATCCAGTGGGAGAGCCCTTTCACTCGTTTGATTTTGATTTTTGTCCTTTCAAGATGCTTTGTGATGATTTGTTGGAAGGAGAATCAGAGGGCTCCTGCTACTACACCACCATCTTGGCTCTGCCTCCCAGAATAATAATATTTAAAGGAGCAAATAGATATAATCCTAGTCTGGCATCCTCTCTCACTGAGAAAAGCCAAGTGGCCAGTCACACTGGTCCAAACAAGCCTCTCTATGAGAAGAGGAGGAGGAGGAGAAGGTTGAGGGGGCTATTATTGCTTCCCTGAAAATCACATCTAGAGATACTCCTATGGACACAGCACCAACAGATAAACAAAGAAGGACGGCCCTTTAATATTAAAAACAAGAAAAACAAAAAACAACTCTTTCCAACTTTCACATTGTAATTCAGAGCAGAGCTTTAACAAGAATTCCATTTCTGGAGCTGCTAGGTAACTCAATGATTAGAGAACCAAACTTAGTGACAAGGGGTCCTGAGTTCAAAATGTGATCTCAGATACTTCCTAGTTGTGTGATGCTTAAGCCTCATTGCCTAGTCCTTACCACTCCTCTGCCTTAGAACCAATTCTAAGATGGAATGTAAAGGTTAAAAAATAAAACAGTAGCAACAACAACAAAAAAACAAGAACTCAAATTTCAAAGAGATCCCTGGTGTTACCTCTAGGAATTCTGAAGATACACAAGACACATTAGAATTTGATTAAGTGAAGGACTCTTTCTGCTCTAACGCTTATGATCCTGTGTTTTCCTTCTCTTAAACCTATATCATAAATTAGCAGATTTTTCCCCTTTCATCTGGGCATGTTTTTTTCTAACTTATTTAAATTACTTATTTAAATTTTATAAATTCTATTTTTTTTCCTTCTGGGGAATGTCGATCTTCATTTAAAAGCAGCAGCAGGCAAACCAGTCATGAAGACCCAAAGAGATCATCTGAGTACTTTCATTTTATAGATAAAGAAACTGAGTTTCCCCAAATGTCAAATGGCAAGTCAAATATCACATATGTAGTACACAGACCAAGTTCTTCTGATTCTAAATCTGTATTCTAATTCTAAACTAATTCTAACTCCTACATTATACCTTCTTGATTATTTTATGCCTAAATTCAGTGCTTTAACCATTACATGAAACTGCCTCATTTATTAACAAACATAATGTTGATGGCATGGATAAAAACAGTGTCAATTAGTATCTGCTGAATAAAAATGAAATGTCTTTGGCTTTGGAAAATATCATTATTTTCAGTTTAAAATTACATGATAAAATATTTTATTCATTTTCATAGTTGAAATACTTTCTGAGAAGAGTAATGTTGAATAGTTTTTCATTCTGTTGGTCATGCTGAGAAATTCATCCTGAAAAGAAAGACATAAGAACAATTTCTTTAAAAGTTTTATGCTTAGCACAAAAAACCTTTTTAGATGGTTACCGGTGAAAAATTGTGCTAGTGAGAAATATGACTTTAAAAATGTATTTGTGAAACTAACAAAGGAATATAGTTTTAGAGATGGAAAAGGATAGGAGAGATTGAGATTATAAAGTGTTAATATGTAAAGGATCCCAGATCTTCCATCTAGGCTTAGAAATGCATTAAAAGATCCTAGCAAGAATTACCTCTAGTCAGTTTCTCTTGGTCCAGGAATCTATAGAGGGACTCCCAGAGTTCTAAAGGATAGATAAATTAGTCAGGACAAGCTAAAAGTCAAACTGAATGCAGACCCCATCACCAGTGAACCCTGTGTGAGTTCTATACCTTCCCCCAAAGTCCCATTGCTGCTTTTATTTATTCATTCAGCTACCCTAAAATTCTGATATATTATTTTCACTTTTGTCTTTGTCCTGTATGTTACAAAAAGCTGTTACATTCTCATAGAGGTGTGCTCCTAATAAACATTTCCATTGTGAAATTTCCAGCTCAAACTCTGAAGCAAGAAACCTCAGAGGCTTCCATCTGCTTTCAGGGCATCACACTCAGCGTAAGAGTCTGAGGCTTGCCTAGTCTCACCAGTGCCCCAACCTGGCCCCAATGTAGCAGTGATAATAGCCTCATATATTCTGGGCAGGATCCAGCCAGTTGCCATTTTTTTGCTAAAGCTGAAAGAGAAAAATCCATTTCAAAATACAGTCTGAGCAGCCCCAAAGCCTGTGGTGGGAATCCAGCAATGGAGTAACTCCAAGCCTATAGTAGATGGAAGTCTGTCATAAAAAGTGTGTTTATAGGCTCCCTTAAATCTTCTTAAAGGAGGGGTTTCATCTGCTCCACTATGGTCAGGACACAGTATGCACACACTGTTCAGTTTCAGAACTTGATTCAACTTTCCTCTTTTCCCCTGCCAGTGAACAAATTAAGAAAAAAATTTGCTCCACATGAGGAAAGCATCTTGGGTTGAGAGATGTTCTGAAAAAAATAACACCAAAATACACTGGTCACATGGACTGCAGGAACACCCAGAGGGGTTGAAATAAGAGAGAAAATGGAACAGAGGAAAAAATGGGAAGGAAAGCTGAAACTGTAGAATAGATGGTTACAGAGAAATCTCATTTAAGTAATCATTGTCCTGTAAATTGGAATAGATCAGACAGAACAGTGACTCAACAATATAACAAGAATTAAAACCAAATTAAAAAAAAAACAGAAGAAAGTATAAGAAATGTTAAAAACAAGTGACCTAAATAAAACAGAGAGTAGTCAATATAGGGATGATGAACTGGTTGAAAGAACCAAGAAATCAGAGGTCATAGTCATTATAAAGAATAGGTTCTGTGATAGCAAGACAAAGGGAAGGGTTTTATGAAAACAGATTGAGGAATTCAGAATTTGCAAAAAGGAATGTTAAATATTTGTGGCAATATCTATCTATAACCATCTCAGCTTCTAGCTTTGGTGGAGAATAGGAGCAAGTCATGGGAAAGTTGAAGAAATAGGAGGTTAAAGTGTTTGAGAGAGTATCATTATGGATGTTAAAATTGTTCAGTCATGTCCAACTTCTTGACCCCATTTGTGGTTTTCTTGACAAAGATACTCGAGTGGTTTGCATTTCCTTTTCTAGTTTTACAAATGAGAAAACTGAGGCAAACAAAATTAAGTGGCTTGCCTAGGGTCACACAAGCAAGTGTCTGAAGCAGGATTTGAACTTGGGTCTTCCTTACGCCCGGCCCAACGTTATCTACTGTACCACCTACTATAAAAAAGTTTGAGGAAGAGAAATTGACTGTGGTTTAAGCATTAAATTCATTGATAATGGATGAAAAGTGTTCTGGAGGGTATTGGCACACAGCCATCAGAATATTATGTGGATGATAAACATGGATTAATTGAATTTCAAAGAAGTTACTGAGTAAAGATGGTAGAGAGAGAACTTGCAAGTGGCAATCAGAAGGAAAGAAAAATCAGTGGTGTATGAGCAAAAGTTCAGTTAGTGGTGAAAAGAGTGGCCAGGAAAGCTTTTGTTTCTTGGTCAGAAGGGAAGAGAGAGAGAAGGAAAAAAGAAAAAAATGAAGATGAAAACTAGGTTATGGAGCAAATATTTAAGAATTACTCTCTTCTTTTGAGAGCAAGGACTGTCTTCTTGTTTTTTTTTTTTTTAATGTATTTCCCTATCATCTAGTACACAGTGCCTGGCACATAATAGCTGATTAATAAATGTGTATTCCTTTGTTCAACTATACAGAAATCTTGATGTCTTATTTTAACTTTTGCCTTTTCCCTTCATGTTATATAGAAAGCTTTTGCATTCTAATTCAGGCACACTCCTAAACATTTTCATTATGAAAATCTATAAATAGCTTCTCCCTTTTCAATTGTGTCTTTTATTTGTTTTCTCCCTTTTCATTTCTCCTCCTCCCTAAACTAATAATTTGGTACCCAGTAATTCTGGAACAATATAATGCTATTTATTTTTCTTTTAAATATGTAAATAAAAAATGAATAGTAGGGTAACTTCTATCTGTACTTTTGTTTAGGTGACTCAATTTAATTGAAATAACTACCTTGTCTTTTTACAATTTTGCTTAATTAAATCAGACTTCATTGTACTTTTATCTGCTTACAAAATAACAGGATGTTTTTATTCCTCCATACCGAATGCCATAAGTAAGGAGCTGGCATTACTTGTAGATAATTAATCCCTTCAGTACTTTATAAATAGTACCAATAATAGCATCCACTTTGACTCTTTTAAGTATTCAAAGTCTTTTAAATTGGTCTTGGTAGATTTAACCCTAGTAATGGCAGCTACAATGATCAAGACAGCAATTAACTGTTGGATGAAAGTAATCTGAAAGTGCCTGTACTCAGGAAGGTGTTTCCTTTTCCTCTTTGTGTCTCGCTTCTAACAAATGACACTGACTTTTAATTTAAATAAATTTTCATCTCTGCTCTTTTTCTCCCCTTCAGTTTGGATAGGCATTACTAATCATATTTTTTGAATCCAAGAAAGAATTTTAATTAGCATTTCTAAGTGCATGTCTGAGGTTTGCTAGCAAATATTTAACAACAGGCTTTAAAACACAACAATCTAGCAAAAGCCATGTATAAAGGACATATATTCAAGGTTAATCTGAGTTGTTAACATTTTCTTCATTTTCTTAACTCTAGACAAAACAATAAATCAAATTCTGATTTGTAATTGGAGATTGAAAACACTAAAAGTTTGGCAATTGTTTGCTTGGTTCTAGCAAGCTCCAGCTCACCCCAGATTGGTATGATAATTTGTAGAAATGTGGATGAAGGAAAATAAAATGCCCTTGCCTTAAACACAAATAAAGGGACTTGATAGGAATGTTGGCTGGTGCGGTGGATGTTTTGTCTCATTCAATTCTATCCCCCTACTTTCCTGTTGATAACTGCGAAGGGTCCTGGAATGGCATGCCTTTGCTGCATCTCTTAAGTCATAGCTCTTAATAGAATGAGGGGACATAGAACACAGCTACCTCCCTCCCTAAATCTCAGTGTACCAGTATGATAGTGGGTGATATTTGAAGCAAAGATACACGTGATGAAGAAATAGATATATGATAGAGAGACCTGAAATTTACAATTCCTGCCATTTCTCTCTGGACTCTCCTGAGGATGTGTTTTAAAAAAATAATTGCATCAAACCTTAGAAACAAATTTCACCTATTTTATAGGAGGTGAGAGATGATATTTAGTTAGGAGGTGGGAGGAATGAATTATTCCTTCTAAGTTAAGTTCCCATCCCTTTCAGATACATTTATGCTTCTAGAGTACCACTTAGTGGTCTAAGAGGGGTAATTTATAAATTTGTAGCAGGCTTTCATGACATAAGGCCTTTCCTTTATCAGAATCATCATCTTTATTATTAATATCCAGTGAGTTGTCCATAGAATTAGCATTGTACAAAATATAGGGGGAAAGCATCCAGAAATATTCTTTAGATGCAGCACAGATATCTTAGAATCTATTATAAAGTAGTATAATGTTTGCTCTTTCCCCACCCCCCTCCTCTCTCTTTCTCTCTCCCTTTCCCTCTCCCCTCTCTTCTTTCTCCTCTCTCTTCCTCTCTCTCTCTATATATATATACATGTATATATATTTACTTACATTTCTTGAATTACGTAATTTCTTGAATCCAATTCTGCTAAACTCTCAAGATTTTTTTTCATAAATCAATGTTTTCTTTGTTAATTACATAGAATTTGTGCCATGGTTTTAATGATGTTATTTTATAGATGTGGCTTAATGTGACAAACAGCTATAACTCCCCCAAGTTATTATTAACATAAAATTAAGGCGATAATATAAAAGCTCTGCTCTGTTTGTGACAAACAGGCAACTTAGGAATCTTACTACAGTATAAGTAGAAATGTCCACAGAATTTTGTGACAAATTGCTGTACTAATGCGGGCAAAGGAAAGGGAGCATAATTTTTTTTAAAGAAAATTATTTTAACAATTTGACAGATACAAATAAATGTAAATGTTTCCCTATACAAAGAGTAGGAAAAATGCTTTTATGTGAAACTATGATTCTCTTATATACTGCTTGCTTTATTTAAGCTATATAATAAATTAAACATGGTAAGACCAAACTGCCTGCTTGTCTGTGTCCTTTTTTGAACTTCCTTCTGTTCTTAGTCTGTGTTTTATTTTGGTTTGGCTTTTTTAGTAGAAACATGTGATTTAATCAGTGTAAGGAGCCTCTCCCTCAGGATATTCCTTCTACCAATGCAGAGCCGAAATTCCTCTGCAGTTTATAGTTTGAGAGATTTGCATAGAAAATAGAGGTTTATGTCTTACCCAGGGAGTCATCATATAATAGAAGAAGAACTTGAACCTAGATCTTCTGAACTTCCCAATAAGCTGTCTTTTTTTTAGTATTTTTTTACATATTTCACTGATGTACTTTTCTTTAAAATCTCACTATAATCCCCTCCCACAAATTTGCACTTCTTCTCTCCAATTAAAAGCTCTTTGTTGCAAAAAAAAATGTAATCCAGCAAAACAAATTTAAGCAATGTTTACAACTGAAAGTACATGCCTCATTCTACACTTTTCCCTTACCAACAGCTGAAAAGGTTTTTTTCATAATCAGTAACCTCAAATCCTGACTGGTCATTGCATTGATAAAAATTCCCTAGTCTTTTAAAGTTTATTTTCTTTACATGGTTGTAGTCATACAAATTGTTCTCTTGGTTCTTCCCACTTCACTCTGTATTACAATATACCAGTCATCTTAGATTTCTCTTAATTCATCCCTTTCATGATTTCTTACTGCATAATATGAAATAATATTTATATATGGAAGTGATATAAAAACACCTCAGTTTTTTTCATTTTTATTTTTCTTGTTAATATTGATCTAGCTTTCATTTTATTCTCTTGAGAATTCTCTTTTCCCCTCTTTTGAATTATTATTTGACAATGGCGTTTATTCTTTTTGTTCTATTCTTGATTTGTCTTACATAGCAAATCTTCATCAAAGAAATTGCAACAAAAATTCCCTTCTCTAGTTGACTATTCCTTTTCCAATTTCAATTAAATAAGTAATTTTTCAATTTCACATAGTCAAAGTTGTTCATTTTATTTTTTATGATAATTATTCATTTTTTTTGTTCAAGTACCCACCACCACCACACACCATCCATAGTTGTAAGGGGTATCTTCTTACCTTCTTTTTTTTTTTTTTTTTAAACCCTTGTACTTTGGTGTATTGTCTCATAGGTGGAAGATTGGTAAGGGTGGGCAATGGGGGTCAAGTGACTTGCTCAGGGTCACACAGCTGGGAAGTGGCTGAGGCCGGGTTTGAACCTAGGACGTCCTGTCTCTAGGCCTGACTCTCACTCCACTGAGCTACCCAGCTGCCCCCCTTCTTTTTTTAAATGATCTTTTATAATTCAAGCATATATCCTTAAGCTGTGAAATCATGCATATCTATCTAAACCTATTTTTTCCCAAGATGTTTTATAGTTTTCATAGGAATGTCAAGTTAACAAAGTAAGAGTTTTGAACTTTTGAAATTACAACTTAACATAGTGGACCAAGAGGCATGAGGTTTGGGTTCTAGTTTCAGAAAAAAACATTAACTAGCTCTGTATCCTTGAGAGAGCGACCCACCTCTAGAGGCTTAAGTTTCCTTAGCTTTAAATAAATGGAATCAGGCTAGATGCCCTCTAAATTCTTTTCTATATGTAAATTCTATCAAGACTATGATTCTATAAATTATAACCATTAAAAGATTACAAATTCACTAATGCCACCCAATTTCCTGGCTAATAACAGAGCATTTAGTTTAAGGTCTTTTATTTTAAGGTATGTGTGCTTGAACTTAAGATAATTGCATTGTATGGATTATTTGAAAAAAAAAGATTTGTGTAGATGTTAATAAACTGTGAAAGGCAAGTAGGCCTGTTTTTTTTTTATTTGTCAGCATTCCATATGTTATGTTAAAATCATCAGGCTTTTCCACATAAATTCAGTTTTCCTGGTAACTGAAGTTTAAAGTGCTTAAGAAGGAACTAATAATTTCTTTCTCTTTTTTTAATCAGTGGATCTTAGTATGTGATCTGGGGACCCTTTGTTTTTTTTCCCAAGGGCAAAGCTATTTTTATAATACTTTTTGTTCTTATTCATGAGAAACTTAGGCAAGCAGGGTTAAATGACTTGCTCAAGGTTACACAGCTAGTAAATGTCTGAGACCAGATCTAAACTCAAGAAGATGAGTCTCCCTAACTTCAGGCCCAGCTCTCTGTCCACTGTGCTTCCTACCTATAAACATTTTATTTCTAATAGGGTCAGTTTAAATAGATATAATTCCTTTATACAAAAGCTCTTTAAAGTGTTCAATAATTTTTAAGAGGGTAAGGGGATCTGAGACCAAAAATCTAAGAACAGCTGGTTTAAAACTATTAAAAAGTGGAATTGTTTTTCAAACGTACCACACAGTTTTTTGACTTCTTTATTAAAAAATACTAGACATAATTAAAACTTGATCTCTCGGGATCAATTCAACAATAAACATTTGTTAAGTGCCTCTGTATGCCAGGTACTGTGCTAAGTGCTGGGGATACAAAAAAGATGTAAAGCAGATTCTGCCTTCTAAGGAGTTTGCAATCTAAAGGAGAAGACAACAAGCAAACAGACCTTTACAAGGCAAGTTATATACAGGATAAATAGAAGATAATTAACATAGAGAATTAAGGAGGGTTGAGGAAAGTGGGATTTTAATTGGGTCTTAAAAGAAGCCAGGGACATAAGAAAAGGTCATTTAATATTGTCATGTGTTGCAACATAGGGATACCTTCTAAGTCAAAGTAGGAAAATAATTTTTTTTTTGGTTTGGTGGAGAAAAGACTTGGGCTTCGTTTGTGATACAATAATACCCTTAGGATGCTCCTGAGGTTTATCTACTTGTATATGGCAGAACTATTGCTAGTTTTCATCTGTCTCATTTTAGCTGGACCTTTTCAGTTATCTCCACATCTGCTGACTATTGCCCAGTTGCCATTCTAAGCTCTGATTGCTGCTTTTATGTAGGAAAGTTCTAAATCTTGGAGCCATGATCAAGATGGCAAATTTGCTGGTTATGATTTTAAATACTTACCTCACATATAGGTGTGAAAATAGCCACACCAGTAAGGAAGATAAAAGTCTTCCAAATTTATATTAGTCCAGTTTGGATTAGCTCATAAATTATTAATCCCTTTAGATGGAGGGTTCAGAACCTTTTTTGGTGTCACAAATGCCTTTGGCTATCTGGTGAAATATATAGACCTCTTAGTATAATATTTTAAATAAGAGTAAGCAAGTAGCTTCACAAAGGAAATCATTTATATCGAAGTATAGTTACCAAAGTATTTTTTTAAATAAAAAAAAAAAGTTCAGAGACCGCAGGCTAAAAATCCCTGCTTTGATCATTAGTTGCCCTTTGAAAGATTGTATATAATATATGTAAATGTGTGGAAAGGTTTCTATGACTACTGCTGGAGGGAAGATAAGGTGGTGACTTTTTAAAATGTGCAAATGTATTATTCATTTCATAATATCTATAGAATTGGATAGTTAATTATCTTTCTTGAACTTTAAACTATAAGTAAAAGAGTAGCATATGTAATTTTCTGAGGAGCTCAGTTATTCACCAAAATTCTTAGGCTGCAAATTTAGATCAATGAGAGAACTTAAGAATTCATTTGTCCAAAGGTTCTTAAACTTTTTTTTTTTCCCCTGCGATGGATCCCTTTGGCAGTCTGATGAAATCTATGGATGCCTCAGAATATTTTTAAGAAATCAAAGGAAGTGCTAGATATCCAATAGAAGTTTGAAAATAAAGACATAAAATCTCACAAACCCCAAACTCTTAACCTTAGGTTAAGTAGCCTTGATCTAGTTCTACATCTTCATTTTATAGATAAGAAACCTTAGGTCCATAGATGGGAAATGGATTGCCCAAGATCACATAAGAAATAAGTGCTCAAACCCATATTTGAACCCAGATCCTCCAACCCAAATCCAGCCCTGGTTCCATATACTGACATATAGTGCTTTTGTGAAGTTAAAGCCAGGCATTGTTATCTTTATTTGACAAAAAGGGAACAGAGGTGCCTAGGGGCTCCGTAATTTTGTCCATGGATAATTCAGTTAGAGAAAATTCATTTCAGCAACCATTTATTAAGTGACTACTGCATGCTAGGCATTATATTAGGCATTGGAGGCCCTGTGCTTGCTGGTGGCACCAAAGAAATCACTGATGGAACCAAATATAGTCTCTGAATATCATTCTGAGAGTTTGTCTTCCTTGTCCTTGGAATTCTTCCTTAAAATGAAATACTCATATGGTACAGCAGTTTTTTCCTAAATACACTCTGCTCCCCATACCTAACCAAAAAAATCCCTGGATTTTTTTGAATTTAGGTGATTTGCCAAAAATTCATTAAAATTAGAATCACTGTATTGGAAAATTCAGCCCCCCCCCCTTTTTAAGCCTTACTTTCTGTCTTAGAGTTGATGCCAATTATCGATTCTAAGGTAGAATATTGGTAAGGGCAGAATAATTTAAATTGAATTCCCCAGGATCACACAACTAAGAAGTGTCTGTGGTTAGATTTAAACTTGGGAATTCCCATCTTTCTGCCTAGCTCTCTGTCCACTGTGCCACCTCACTGCCCCTCAGGCCCATCTTTTTAAGAAACTACTTTGAAAGAGTAAATAAATAGATTGGAACCAGAGCCCAAAGACTTTGAAACCATCACTAAAATGCTCTAATTCCTAGCCGACCAGATTTCATAGAAAAGTAAAATGCCATACTACTAAGCATGAAAATGAAAAAAAAACAAAATGATAGATTTTTAGAACAACAAGTCCTAAACTGGGGTCCAACACACACACACACACACACACACACACACACACACACACACACAAGCACACGCACCCATTTGCCATATGGGTTCCTTAGAGAGCTTTAAGGTATTCCATGACTTATTTGAAGGGTGGGAGGAAATGTATTGCTATTTTCATTAGCATCTAACTGGAACTTAGCATTTCTTACAATTATGAATTTTGAATTATAAAATGTCGGTCTAATTCATTGGTTCCCAAACTTTTTTGGCCTACCGCCCCCTTTCTAGAAAAAATATTACTTAGCACCCCCTGGAAATTATGAAACTATTTATTGAACTCAGAAAAGAATATAATACAAAAAAAGTGTGGCCATCACCGCTTTCCTGGATCACTGCAGCAACACCAGGGGGTGGTGGTGCCCACTTTGGGAAACACTGGTCTAATTGAATAGAAGGATGAATAAGTATTGAGGTTAGGCTAGTTAGACCAGTGATGGGCAAACTTTTTAAAGAGGGGGCCAAAGGAAAGGAAATGCTCATCTGTCAGTCTGTTTTTAAGGCAACTCTTTCCAAGTTTCATTGTATTGTATGCTACTCATTGTATTCACCAGATTAGGAATAATGTCATGGGATGGGATAGAACATTTCAGGGGGCTGCATCTGGCTCTGGGCTTTAGTTTGCCTATCACTGGGCTAGACTCAACAAATCGATGCTGGACTGAGTATGGACACCTAAGTGGCTTTACCTCAATTCAGAACTCCTGAACTCAAGTAATCCACCAGCCTCTCAGCTTTCCCAGCAGTAGAGATTACAGACATTTGCCATCTTAACCTGGCTATCATTTTGTTTTGTTTTTAGAACCATATTGATTCCCATCTTATTTCCAGTTCATAATATAATGGCTTTCCAGAGTAGGTGCTCAATAATTTTAAAAACTGAATTAAAAGCTCAATTTTCCAGGGCCAGCTTGGTGGCTCAATAGATTGAGAGCCAAGTGTTGAGATGGTAGGTCTTGGCTTTAAATCTGACTTCAGATACTTCCTAGCTGTGTGACCCTGTCAAGTCACTTAACCCCTATTTCCTAACCCTAACAGCCTTCCTACCTTGAAACCAACACAAATTATCAATTCTAAGACAGAAATTAAGAGTTTTTTTTTAATCAATTAAAAAAAAGTAAGTAGAACTATGTTGTTTCTGTTTGTATAGCTATATGCATTGTTACTGAAAGGTTAAATGTATTCCATGGTATTATACAATTTGTCATCAGTGCTGGAGATAAGGATGAAATTGAAAGTTGACCTTATTTATAGGGCCGTTTCTTTTTAAAAATGTGAGTCATGCAGAATATCATAGACTGGTACTTCTTTCTCAGGATTTCTGTTTCTTGTATCTCAGGACTGTTACCAAGCACTAGGTTTAGCTTCAAAATGCTTTTAGAGAAAGATTTCTATTACAAAAATTCCTCTAACCTCCAGGATGTGATTCCTTTGCAGATTTCAGAGGAAAGATTATAGCAGCAATAGCCAAACTATAGAGAGCCTATATGGAAATCATTGTACAGAAGAAAGGAAATTCTTAGTAATCTATAGAACGAGGGAAATCAGAGAAGAAATTGCAGAAGTCCCCATCAGGTTGTGTAAGATCCATCTGTATTTAACTGGATTCAACAAAAATGCTATCCCTAGAAATTAGCCCAGTGCCTGGAATAAAGTGGGTATATCATAAATATTTATTGAATTGAATTGAATTGCAGGTGCCTACTAGAAACTAACTAGCTGGATGACACTGAGCAAATCACCTTAACCCTGTTTGCCTCAGTTTCCTCATCTGTAAAACGAGCTGGAGAAGGAAATGGCAATCACTCCACTATCTTTGCCAAGAGAACCCCAAATAGAGTCATGAAGAGTCAGACACAACTGAAATGCCTGAACAACAAGAATGTTAGTACTTTGGGTACTAAGATGATAGATAATATTATAATCTAGAATTGAACAGTGCCTCAAGATTTAAGGTCACATAGTTAATAAGGGGCAAAGCTATGATTTGAATTTGAAACCCACAAAATATGGCACATAAATAAATAAATTAAGACAAGATAGCATTTGTAGGGAGGAAAAAGGATGGCCAAGTGTGAAAAATTTTAAGAAAAAAGACATATTTGTAAATTAAGTCATCAGGGAAGTTTCTCAGAAAGAATTGATATCTGAGTTGGATCTAGAAGAAAGGGAGAGGCTTCCAAAAATGATAAAGGAAATGGGGAGAGAAAGGAGTTTATTAGGGAAAATTTGCAGAATTCTGCAATGGAAGATGATATGAGGCAAGGGCAAGGAGATGGGAGAATACAGAAGAAGAAATGAAGAGTAAGATACTTCTTCTGAAAAATGGAATATATTCAGGGACATTGAGATTAGTTTGGGTAGTTATAATGAAACCTGATTATAGAAAGCCTTGAATTTTAGATTCTTTATCTGGCATCTTTCTAAGACTTTCTGTCTAAAACTGATTTCAAGTTCTAGAGCAGTTCTCTGAAATAATAAGAGAATGAAATGCTGACAATGTCCAGGAACTATCTTTAATAGAAGTAGATAGTAATGTTTAACAGTGAAAAAAGTGCTACACTTGAAGTCTTGGGTCCTGGGTACAAATTGTACTCTGGAACTTTACTATTTATACAACTTCAGCCAAATAATAACCCAGCCTCAATTTTCTCATCTATTTATTGAGAGAAGATCACACTAGACGATTTCTAAAATTCCTTTCAGTTCTGAAAATATGATCTTATAAGAGACTTGACATTATGAGGAAAAGAGATCTTTGACCTTTTTTTCTTAAGTAAGGCTAGTGATTTATATAGTATATATCATAAATAACTATGGGTTTTTATAGTTTCTGAACTTAAATAAAAAGAAGAGTACTTCCAGATGCACAGCAGAACATAAAAATAAGAGTCTGTCTGAAACTGTAAATCTCTATTTTATGCTGTACATTTTAAATGATTAAAATGAGTTTTCTAAGTTACTTTAAAAACTTAGTAAAGCTTATCTCTGCTTCCTTATAAATGTTGTTCTTTTCTCTCCTGCACATTTTTTTTAATGTTAGAATGACTTTTTTTTTTTTTTTTGGTAATACTTACATCTCCTTTCTTTCTACCTACTTCATTAAGTGAGAATAAAGAAGAAAAGAGAAACCAAAACAAAAACCTCGAAACCTAAGCATAGTAAAACAAAACCAACCCACGTAGAGGCTATGCCCCAAAATGGATATAAATGACATTTTGAGTATATCATTTTTCTCTTACACAATCAATTAATGTGTTATATGCTTTATCATGTTTTTTTTGGGAGAAATAGCTAATTACTGCTTGTATCAGAGTTCTTTACTATCAAAGTTTCATTTCTTTGCAATTTTGTTGTTTGGTTCTGCTGACTTTACATCATTTCATTCTCCCTAGGATACTCACAAATAATTTTTGTCATTTCTTGTGACGTGATATTATTCCATTTCATGCTTATATACTTTACTTGTCCATTCCCTGATTACATCACTACCTTGTCCTACTGTCCCAGGAGTTTGTTTTGCTTATGACTGTTAACCTCCCTGTTTATCATTTCTTAACTAAAACTAAAATCTCCTAATCCCCACCCTTTTCCTGTTAAATTTGATATATTCCCATATCAAATTACACATATATTTATATATAGTTCAACCCTCCTTCGTCTATTTCAGATAAGTGTGACTTTCATCTGATGCTCACCCCCAATCCTTCCTCCATGTTTGTATATTCATTTTCTCACGAATCTCTATTATTAGAAGTAGCAAGTTCTAGCACCTTCTTTTTACTTTCTATATTTTTGTATTCCCCATTTTACCTTTATTTCTCCTTTCCCTTAAAAAATTCTCAGAAAAGATGCTCTCTCCAAGAACTGTTTTTCTTACTTAACTCCCTCAATACATTTTGAAGACATTAAGATTCTGGAAGAACTCCTTTCTTTTTCTTCCTAATTAGAATATTAGCACTAGATAATCACATAGTTTCTTTCAAAGTTGCTCAAATAAATTTATTTTCGAAGTTTCTCTGGACTTTTGAGGTTTTTATTCCAAAGTTCCTACTCAACACATCTTTTAATCAGTAATGTCTGAGTGTCCTCTTTTCTTCTAAAGATCCATTTTCCCCAATGTAGGTTTACCCAGTTTTGCAGGGTAAGTTATTCTTGGTTGTAAGATTGTATCTTTTGCATTTTGGAATATTTTATTGGAATATCTTGGAATATTTTTATTCCAAAATTTCTTATTTTTAGTAGAAGCTATCAAGTCTTATGTGATCTCGATTATAATTCCTTAGTGCTTGAACTCTATTCTTGCATCTTCTACTCTCTTTTAAGTATCTTAAACTAGATGTTTAATAGAAACCTTAAACTCAACATATCCAAAATAGAATTCATTATTAACCCCCCTAAACTCTTTCACTGTCTTGCCCCCCCATTATTGGAGAGGGAACTGCTTCTTTTTTCAAACATTAGTTCCACCTCAACTGCATTTTCCCTTCATTATTGCATCAACTCAATACCTTATTTTAAAAATAGCTAGCTTGTTTAGGCTCCCACAGACATTTTAGTACCTCTCTGTAGCTAATTAATTGGATATTAGAAGTAGTCAGAGAAAAGGTACACAGCTATTGTGATGTGTTGCCACAAATATTAATTTTTGTAATTATTAGTAGGATTAACCCAGTGAATGAGATAAAAGAAATAAAGGAAAAGGAAAGTTTTCTTTGCCAAATATCTTCCAAAAGAAATTTACTCGCTCACTTTGGAAAGCAGGAGAAGAGATCTTAAAGACTACTTCATAATATGGAAAAGAAGCCTGGCAACGGAGATTTAGGGTTATGGAATTAGAGCTGGATAGGACCTTAGCCATCTTCATATGCTCTACAAGTCATTCAGTGTAATACCAGTATCGCTGAGTACCACTCATATATGAAGTGTTATCACAGATTCACAGAAGGACAGAACCAGAAGAAATATCAGAAATCAATAAGTTCAGCTTCTACCTTGGTATAAATCTTCTTCACCAAATTTCCAACAAGTGGGCATTCTGGCTGTTTAAAGACTTTCAGTGACAGGAACCTCCATTTGGAATGTCTTCACGCAGAGTCTAGATAACTAGTTGTTGGGGATCTTAGAGTAGATTGCTGTTCATGTACAGGTTGAACTAGATGACTTTTTTTGTTTGTTTGTTTTTAACCCTTAACTTCTGTGTATTGGCTCCTAGGTGGAAGAGTGGTAAGGGTGGGCAATGGGGGTCAAGTGACTTGCCCAGGGTCACACAGCTGGGAAGTGTCTGTAGCCAGATTTGAATTTAGGACCTCCCGTCTCTAGGTCTGACTCTCAATCCACTGAGCTACCCAGCTGCCCCCTTGAACTAGATGTCTTTTGAAGGTCCTCCACTCTGAAATTTGGAGTTTTTGTGAGCAGTCTCATTTGCTCAGTTCTGTTAGGAAAGTTTATTGACTTTAAGCCACGATCTGTCTCTACAAATTATATCCCTAGGTCCTTTAATAGTATATTTTTTAACAAAGGGGTAAACTGAGGCATTTCTCTGAGTAGGATAATATTTATTTATAGGACACATGGATATCTATCGTGGTTTACCCTTTTGCTAAAATTCTGCTTACAACCAAAGATCTGTCCTCTAAGGTGAAAGAAACCACCAAATATATTATGATTTTGAAACAAGTCAAATTCTTTCTCATATTAGGCAACAAATGGTGACACTTTCCTTTCCTTTTTCTATACCTCTTGGAAAGAGGCTTTGGAAAACAAATAAATTCTTAGATTAGAAACATCGATTTTGTGGTCGGTATTCAAAAATGAAGAATACAATAAATGTTTAGCTGGCCCTTTAGTAGGAAAAAAAACAAAAACAGCTTGTTCTCACTTTTAAGTTTAACCTTCATTATTAATATTTTCTGTTTTGCTTTTTTTAAGTCTAGAACAATAAGACAAGCTCTGATTTTATAGCACCTGCTGATTTCTGAGATGTAAATACAATGAAAATATAAAAATCAGCTCCCCTTAACAGGTTTGAAGTGGCCCCAGCACAGTCCTATTGAAACTGATCTCCAAATGATTATTCCTTCTCCTTCCTTACTGGAAAAAAAATATTCTAGGCCTCAGCAATAGTTTTCACACATATCAAGAGGAAATGTGGAATGAAATAAGGAACTTTAGAACAAACTCAGCCTCTGGGGAAAGATTAAATTCTCAGGAATAATTATTAACCTTTTCCCCCTGAACAGATGTTCAATGTGAGGGTCCTCTGGGCAGGGCATTTAATGTGATCTGACATTTGTTTTACTAACTAACTACTTGAAGTGCATTACTTGTAGCAGGGTATATTGCATGATCACATCTTTCTTACTCTTCTCTTTGTCCAAATCAACTGTGTTTTCACTTCATTATTTTATTAAATCAATATATTATTTTATCAATATCTGCCATGTTTAGACTCCTACCAATGTCTCCCATTTGAGTGCCTCTCTGCTTGATATTATAAGCAGGGAAGCAAAATGTAACCAAACAATGAGCATTTCTTAAGTTCCAGCTAATTAGCAGGCACAGTACTAGGTGCTAGAGATCCACAGTGATGATGCCTATCCTTTGTTGATCGGAGGTTGAAGCATTTCTATAGCAAAGATAGAATTACTTCTCTAAATCAACATTTACATTTAGTCAAATAACTTTCCCCATACAAAGCAATGATTCTCCTTTACAGATAGTACATATGGTAAGAGATAGGGACAGGGACTTGCCTTTTAATCTACAAAACAAAACCAAAAAACTTGGGGAAAAAATGCCTTCATTAACTCCTAAGTGTTCAGTATTCACAAAAGCAGATAATTGATCTCACTACGTTTGTGTAAAGGTGATACTAAGAGTGTGGATAGCTCTTTTTCATATCAACTCCTTTCTGGGGTCAAGTTTGGCCCTTATTATTACTATGGCCAAAGAAATCTGAAATAAATAAGGAAAAAAGGTTTGCATTCCCAAGCATATCAATTCATTGAGCAAAACATGCCAGTGGCATAAGAAATCAGGATCAGATTTTTGGGCCCCCAAATAGAATTGACAGGGAGGCAGATTTTTATGCATTAAAAAGAAAACAATTAATAGGTGACGTATCAGGATACAAGACAGAGTAATCTGATTTCTAACTGGAGGAAAAATTAGGAGCTTTCAAGATGAGAGAGAGACACAAAGAGAAAAAAACAGACAGAGACAAAGAGAGAAAGACAGAGCAAAAAAGTGCAATTCCCTGAAATCAGGGAAAAAAAGGTATCTCACTTCCCACAACTATCAAAGGAACATGGAAATAGTAACTGATTGGTCAGTAAGGACCAATTTTCAGAAGCCACATCTGGGTTGCTGAGATTTATAATTGTTGCAAAACTGTCTTGCAACAATCTTTAAATCTGACCTAGTTTCTGAGTAGCATAACCTTGGTCCTTAGTTAAGGCTCTCTAAACAGCAGGTGGAAAGAGGGGGGAGTGGTCGAGTTTTCCAGCCGTGCAGGGCTGGGTTCAAAAAATGTAATAAAGCTTTCTCACAATTCCCATAATTGAATAAAGTTTTCTCACGAGAGAGAAATTGGACAAGACCCATAATTGAATAGAAAGAGATCTGAACTAGCTCCAGAATTGAGTCACCTGATGGGATCAGTGTGGTTCACTGCATTCCCACAATTTCCTCATTACATAGTATAATAAATGAATTCCAAGTGCAGTTTGACAGTTTGTAATTATTGTCCCAAGATGTCAACTTGGTATGCCTAGAATTGGCATGCTGTTTGCAAGCAGTCTTAAATCACCATATTATTATGTTTTACTAGAATAGTTTTCAGGCTCTTTATTGAATATATATTCAAATGGCTCATAATTCAGCATTAGCCATTTTCTTACTAACAATGTCAGACTTAACTTTTCTTCATCTTCATTCTTTTTCCTCTTTTGTAAATGCAATAAGATCTCAGAAATAGATGTGATTTCTTCCCCAAGAGTTTCCCTGTGACTAGAGCAATGAAAATGTATGTACTTATTGTGGCCTTTTCACATAGATAAAGTATCAATTACTGGCACCCACCAGAAAGGGAAGTTTTTGAATAGCAGGTATCAGTTGCAGAAAGTAACCAATTATTTCTTTTTATTCCAGTCATTCTTAGCTAATAAGTTTGGTGCTTCCATTTGTAAATGTACTCTTCAAGTGCTGGTGCCCCTGCTACAAATCTCATTGTCATAATGACTCATCCTCATCATGAGCAAGTCAGGGTGCCTGAGTTCAAGGAAAAATGTGATCTTGTTCTTATATATAGCATCACTTCCCATCACCATGGAGACAGAAAGCAGCAACCCTGCTTGACCACCAGACTTGTGCCTACATCACGTGTTGACAGCTACTCTACATAATTTAGCCAGTCTAGATAGCTTGTCTTTTAGACATATTTTTTTCACATCCGACAGAATCCCCAGAACAGTGTTATATCCATAGCAGGCTTTAGTTAAAATACTTCTTCAATTGCCACTTGATGGATAGGTTGAAATAGCCAAGTGGTTTCCTACCTTCTCTTCTGACCATCTGAAAATATTCAGAAATGACCTACTCAAGTTGGAGGTACTGTACCAAAAAAATGTTATTGGAGAAACGTCATACATAGGCTCTTCTCTTGAGGGATTAAAATTTTTAAGAATATTGTAGCTGGAAGGAACCTCTAGAAATCGCTGGCTTTGGAGATGAAAAGGACTCCAATGATCATCTAATCCTAGCCTCTCATTTTATAGAGCTTGAAACTGAGATCTGAAAAAGTTGAATGATCTTCTAAAAGTCACACGGCTAAAGAGGAAGAGTTAGTATTTTAACCCGGATTTCCTGACACTATAGCATGTGTTCTTTGTTTTTGATTTGCAATTTTGGATCAGAGAACATAGAACTATGTTTTGTTTTGTTTAATAAAGGCTTTAAAGTTTGTAAAGCCTCTTTAAAAAAACCTTTTAAATTTATTTATTTGTTTGTTATATTTAAATATCCAGTTAACTTCCTCCTCCCCCACCATTAGAGAAGGCATCATTTGACAAGAAAATAAATGTATATATAAAACCATGTCTTACTTATTTCTTTTTATCAGTTCTTTTCTCTGGAGGTGGACATACCCAAACCATTCTTTAAACAACGTTTCTGTTCGTGTGTATAATGATCTCTTAGTTCTGCCTATTGCATGCATTCTTCAAAATTTCATATAGGTCTTTCCATTTCCAAAATTAACCTGTTCATAATTTCTTATGGTACAGTAGTACTTCATCACAATCATATTCCACAATCTATTTTGCTATTTCCCAGTTGATCAGCATCACTTCATTTTCTTGTTCCTTGCTACCACAAAGAGCACTACTATAAATATTTTAGAGCATATTGTTACTTTTCCATTTTCCATAATCACTTTAGGAAATAAGCCTAATAGTGATATTGCTGGATCAAAAGGTATGCACAGTTTTGTAAGTCTTCAAGCATAACTCCAGATTGACATCCAGGATGGTTGGAACAGTTCACAGTTCCACCAATAGAATAATGCCCCCATTTTTCCACATCCCCTCCAATATTTATCATTTTGCCATTAACATATGCTCCTGAAAAAGAAGCAAAGGAACTTATTTTTAAAATGGACACATTTTTTTCAGAGGGTCAAATGAGTTTAATATATGCAAAGAACTTTGCAAGCCTTCAAACCTGTTTTAAATTCTAGTTATTATAATTTGCTATATGCAACTTATAAAATTCATGGAATAGTTTATGATTCCATTAGAAGATGAGCTCCTTGAGGACAGAGACTAATTGTCTTGTTTCTATTTGTATGTCTAGCATAGTACCTGGCACATAGTGAGTATTTAATAAATGTTTATCTATTTGTTTTTCTCTGTCTCTCTGTCTCCATCCCTCCTACACACACACACACACACACACACACACACACACACACACACACACACACACACACTCTCTCTCTCTCTCTCTCTCTCTCTCTCTCTCTCTCTCTCTCTCTCTCTCACACACACACACACACACACACACACACACTGCTGGGTTTGGAGTCAGGCAGTTTTATTGTTATTTGTTTCAATCATGTCTGAATCTTTGTGATCCATTTGAGGATTTCTTGACAAAATTACTAGAATAGTTTGCTTCATACTAGGTACACAGTTAGATCCTCTAACATGTTGGTCTTTGCACATTTCTTTAGGCCTCTTGATTCCAAATTCTATTCTACACAATAGCTTCTCTGTTAGATTTTTAAAAAATGAAGTTGCTCCCAAATCCATCATCTCATGATTTAAGATCTTCTAGAATCTCTTATATTAATGAGACTCTTCATGGATTTAATCCTTTTCCCTGTTTCTTAAAAGACACATGATTTGATCAGTTTAGGTGCTCCCTCCAGTGATCTAAATTGAAACTCCTCTTGTTGTAGATATTTTCATGAGTTGCAATGGTAAAAAAAAAATAAAAAACAGAACAAAAGCCTCAAGTCTTCACCAACCTTCTGGGAATGAGTGTTTTCCTATGAATATAAAATAAAAATAAAGTAAAATCTTTATTTTGGACACAACTGAATCACAGTCTTCGAACTTTCCTTTAGCCAGGTTTTGCCAACCCTTTTAATTAGTTCAACAGGCCTAATTTGGCTGAATCTCCAAAGAATTTAGAAGTATGTTCTTTAAGTTAAGGCTATTACTTTATAATCCCATAAAAGTAGGAATTTGGGGGCAATGTGTGAGATTAATGATATCCTTATGCTAAGGATGAAGCTCATGGAAACTTTAATAATATACAACATATATTCAGTACTACTGGATGTGTGAAAAAATAGAGGGGAATAAAAAATATAATGAGAAACTTAATTTGGGAATTAGAATATAGAGGAAGGGACAGGAAGGAAGAATGGCAAGGAGGAGAAATGAGAAAACAAAAAATAAGGGAAATGTAAAGGCAAAGGATACTGGTTCATGAAGAGTCCCTTAAAAAAAAGACAAATACAGATGGAATCATGACTTCAATATAAAGTAAGAATTTATTAAGCCCTTAATTTTTTCATTTCACTTTCTTCCAATAGATAATGGGGACAACATGATAAGGCATGGTCCCAGACCTCAAAGATCTCATAGTTTAGCAAGGAGAAATAAACCATGGACACATGGTTTAATTAGTGCCTCTAAAAATAACTAATATTTTTATTTTAAATGTATATGCTCTTCTGTTGTTCAGAAGAAACCCATAAAATAGATGGCATACATATCAGTATCCATATTCAACAGATGAGAAAACAGGCTTATTAATGAGATGTCATTTAGCCAGGGACACAGAACTAATAAATAGTAGAACTGATAACTTAAATTAAGTTTACTATATCTGAAGCCTTTTCTTTATAATACCAATTACAATATTAAAATTACAAAAGGAGTCTAAGTTACTGTGAATAATAAGTACTTGCTGAGGAATTTAGGAAAGGATTCATAAAAGAACTGATGTTTGAACTAAACCTTGAATGATAGATGTCAAAAATGTGTCTTTTGGGAAGGACCAGGTTAAAAGGTATGTCAAGTTTATAAGGAAAAGAGATAAAATTAAGAAACAGTGGCAAGTTGGTTTTATTTCATAAGATCCTAAATCTTTAACCAAAAGGAAGTCACCCAGCCCATCTTTTTCATTTTGTAGTTGTAGCCATTTTAATTTTACATTAAAGTAAAAGAAGCTGAGGCCCAGAAAAGTTAAATGACTTGTTTAAGGTCTCACATGGTAAATTGTGGGAGAAAAGATTTGAACTCAGGTTCTCTGACTCCAGAGCCAAGACTATTTGAACTCTTCTAGGAAAGAGGAGAATTAGTTGACAACTTGCAAGTAGAGGATCATTTCTTTATTTTATTTTATTTTTTTAAGATTTAAAAATTTTTGGTTTTTTTAGAAAAATTTTCCATGGTGAGGATCATTTCTTTAGAATTGACATTAGTCCTGAATAAATGTATAACACTATTTGTTTTAAGTGCCTTGGAGTGGTGATAGGGAACATTTAAGATTTTTATGCTGAGCTCAGTTATAAATTCTGAATGGCTTCTCATGCTATCATTACTTTACTTGTATTATCTTTAAGAACATTTTAAGAGATATTGGCATATTCTTCAAGCTACTCAAAGACAAAATACTTTCAAAACGTAGATACTCAAAGAGTTCAAGATAATATGAGTTAAGGTTGAGGTCCATGCCATTCCTATCCTGTCTGTTATTAGAATTGATTATTTTTTGCATGAGAAGTTAAAAAATCAACAAGAATTCATTTTTTCTCTCTCTTACCTTCCCCAAGTCACTTGTATTGTTGCTTCTATTAATATAGTTATAGATCCAAGAAGAATGGTAAAGTCTTCCAAATCTTTCCCCTTCTGGTGAAACAATTAAATTTGTTCTTCCCACAGAGACAGAGCCAAATTCACTCTTCCCTCTACTCCCTCAGTTGATACAAAATGGTCCTTTGACCCTTGTATCAGAGATCAGGAATAGGTAAATAAATACTCAGTGGTAATTTTGCTAAGATTTCCCACACTTCCAGTTATGGTGAATTTATGAACAGAAAACATATAAAGAGGATTGAAAATATCAAAACACCTTTTTTGAACCACATGGAAAGACATTTCTAAAATTTGGAAACAAAGAAGGAACAATAAAATCCATCAAGAAGGCACAGAAAATTTGCTAATGTCCATTGGGGAAAATCACCACCAAGTAAAAAAAGAGGACCTTGGACTAAAATTGGGGGACCAATGCTTGAATGTTACCTCTGCTGCTTCCTGTCTATGTGGTCTCGAGCAAGTGATTTTACTTTGCTATTATTATTATTTATTCATGTAAAAAGGAAGTATAGAAGAAAGGTCTTTATAAAGTTATGAAAAAAATTGAAGAATGAGAAATCATCTTTGCCTGGGAGAAACACATTGTGCCTGAGCAGAGTTTTTAGTCTCATGAATTTTTCACTTCAGAATATTAAGCCATTTGAGTCAGAAACAAAGACAAACCTATGAAATGAGCTGTCTGAGAGCCATAATGTCACAAACCATGAAAAGAAAATTATATTATTTTTGATGAAACTAACAATATCAATAAATCTTTGATAATTTGACATTCATTGCACAGTAAAATGAACTAAACTAATCTTTTAATTAGCCCACTTGTTAATTGCTATAAAGTAAAGCTTAAATAATTGAATGTTAAATAATATAAAAGTTTCTTATCTTTTGGGTTACAAATAAGATATCTTTCTCAGGAGTGATTGATGGTACTTGACTTTTCTTTTTCTTCCATGAAACCCTTACCTTCTGTCTTGGAATCAATACTGTGTATTGGCTCCAAGGCAGAAGAGTGGTAAGGGCTAGGCAAAGGGGGTCAAGTGACTTGCCCAGGGTCACACACACACACACACACACACACACACACACACACACACACACACACACACACACACACNGATCAAAAGACACACACACACACACACACACACACACACACACACACACACACACACGAACGCACACGGAAGTGTCTGAGGTCAGATCCGAACCTAGGACTTCCTGTCTCTAGGCCTGGCTCTCAAACCACTGAGATACCCAGCTGCCCTCCCCACCCAGCCACTTGACTTTTTAACATTAAAAAGGGAATAATTCTCAGAAAAGAGGTATACTTCTTTGTGAACAATGAATACCTTTGAAGGACTTTCAATAAAATCTGGGTTCAGGAAGGAATTGTAAAGAATGGAAGCCCTTTAATGTTTGAATTGGTATTTGTTTAAATTTGCTTCCTTAATGCCACTTCTTTCTTATATTGCCAAGATGAGATAAAATGACTTTCCTCATCCAAATCTAACTGGATTTAAGTCTTTCTTTTTGGCCTTCTTCCCACTCATTCCCTTTTCCTGACTTCTATGTTAGTTGTACATTTATCTTTTTATCGGCTATCTATTATCTATAATCATATTTATTCCTAATATGGAATCAAACAATGAAGCTTCCTAACTTTTCTCCCTTCTTTCCTGCTCTATGTTGGCATTGCCTTCATTCTGCATATAATCCCCTATTTTGAAGAAAAGGAAATTTAGTCCCACAGAGATCAGGCAATTTACCTAGTATCACGCAGTCACTTAGTTCAGGGACTAGATCTCCTGATTTCTTAGTTCAGTTTCTCTCTATAATATCACACTATTTTTGATGCTACTTTTTAGAGCTTCATATATATTGTCTTTGTGATCTGTACATTTTTTATTTATGCATCTGTATTTGAAGGCAAGATATCTATCAGTGTTGTGATGTTTAACCCATAAATGTATCTCATTATATAAATTGGATGGTAGAAATGTGTTGAATTTAGAATCAAAGAATCTCAATTTGAATTCTGAATCTAGTACTACCTTAGTGACTCTACATAAGTCACTTAATCTCTTTGGGACTTGATTTCCTCATCTATAAAAGGGAATGATTGAACTAGATAACCTTTAGATTTCTTTTTAACTCCAGTTTTTTATCTTATGAAATGCTTTGATGATAATTTATGTGAATCTTGAGAAATGAGTTTTTATCATTCATTTAAAAAATCCTGTTCTAGCAAGACTGACAAAGTAAAAATTCTCTTATTTGGCAACATATGATAAAAAAGGGAGATTTTTTTCCCAAAGACTTACACTGGGTGTATGATGTTGGTCTCTGCATCAACCTAGTAATTGATATCTATGCTCAAAGTAAAAGCTCATCTCCCTCCTGGAAAAAGAGGGGAAAGGGATTCAAAGAATACTTTAAAAAATGATTATGAAGAATTAGATATTTCTTTCAAAAAAGCAAAAAGATTTTAATTTTAAAGCAAAAATAAAAATATTAAGTTTTTGAGATACTCTGTCCCATCCTTCTAGACTTTTGAAGATTTGCATGGACAAATGCTAATTACTAGGAGTGTTATGGGAGGTACAAATAATTTATTTACCCTGTCTCAAATACCAGATTGGGTTCTAGGTGTGGCAACTGGGAGAAGAAAAGAAAGATTAGATAAAGAGACTGCCTAATCTTTAAGGTTTTGTTAGCTAAATGAGTGTAGCCTCTGGGACACACAGAAGAGCAGACAGACAGACAGACAGACAGAGACACACACACACACACACACATGCACACATTCAGACACGCGCATGCATACTTCAACACATCCCTGTAGTCCAGGGACAATGAGACAAAGCCTTTCCAAACTGGGAAAAATATTTCATAACAACTGCAGTTCAGCAGGATACCAGAAGATGGCAGAAGAGAGCAACTTAATTAAAAACCTGGGGCATCAACTAGCTTCTGAGTGAGAGGCCAGCAGGTGGGGGGGAAGCTGGACCATTTGTCCAGCAATGGATACTGGATACGGGTAACTAACTTGCAACTCAGAGAACAAAGCAGTAAAAAGCAATACCTGAAACCTCAATCAGGGTACAAATGGGGATGACCTTTACAGGGGATGGCTCAGGGCTATGCATATTCCATCTAGCTGTGTATTTGCTCTGCCTCCTGTGTTCTCTATATAAAGGTTCCATGCAATTTCTCTTCTTTTTTAAAAACCCTCATCTACTGTCTTAGTATCAATTCTATGACAGATGAAGGGCAGGGGCTAGGCAAATGGGGGAGGTGACTTGCCCAGGGTCATACTATCCCTTGAGTCACCTAGATGTCCCTGCACTCTCCATTTCCCATGGTGGGAGGGGAAAGTAAGGATTCTCTTTGCTACTTCTTTGCCACCCTGTTTTATTGAATGGCTTTTGTTTGAATGCAGTCTATTTCAATTTTACTTTTATGAAGCTCTTATTGTGGATAAACCACAAGTATACTAAGGCAGAAACAAATAGTCCTTGCTCTGAAGAAATTTACATTCTCTGGTGAATGTTTGATGGACACAAAGAAGAATATACCAAATTATTTCAAGAGGAAGAAAGTATTAGTAACTGGGAAGATCAGGGAAGGCTTCATGTAGAAGGTGGTACTCAAGTTGTGCTTCGAAGGAAACTAAGAATTCTATGAGGCAAAGGTGAGTTAAGATTGTATACCAAACATGAGAGACCTCCTGAGCAAAGAAATAGATGTAGAAATTGGAACTATTTGTATAGGATGATGTCCACAAGAGAGTTTGACTAGAATAGAGGATGAAGAGGAAGTAATATGACATAAGACTAAACGTAGATGGGAAGAAGATTTTCAAGGGCTTTGTTAGGCTGATTATTTTTCTACTTTATCTAAAAAGTAGTGTTGAAACTGGAAATGTTGGAGTAAGAAAGCGATGTGTTCAGATGTGAGCTTTAGCTATATATGTGCATATATGAATGTACATATGTGTATATATATATCTGTGTGTATACATCTATATCTCTCTCCTATCTGTCTATCTACCTATCCTATCTGTCTGTCTGTCTGTCTGTCTATCTATAATTTTCCTGTTGTGTAGAGGATGGATTAAAGGAAAAAAATTCTAGGTAAGAGAATAAATTAGAAGGTTATTGAAATAGTGAGATATAATGAAGTTCTGAACACATGGAGAGACTATGTGTGAAGAATAATTGATGGATACAAGAGATGTAAAAGTAAGATCAACAAGATTTGAAAACTACCTAAATATGGATATTGAGGAAGAGAAAAAAGCCAAAGAGATGCCTTCAAAGTTGAGAACCTGGATGATGATGCAATCAAGTGAAAAGGAAATTTTGGAAGAGGGAAAAGTTGGAAGAAAACATGATAAGTAAATTTTAGGCATGTTGAGTTTGCCTAATGGATAATGAGATGGAAGCTTTAAGTACAAATTAGTAATGTAGGACGGAAATGAAGAAGAAGTATTAATTTTCTGTATTGAAATGATAATTGAATGAATGTATGAGAATTTATAAGATTGAGAATGAATGAATGAAAAAGCCTTTACTAAACGCTTGTTACATGCAAATCACTGTCCTAAGTATAGGAATACCAAAAGAAAAACAAAACAATTCTTGCTTTCAAGAAGTTCATATTCTAATAAAGCAAAACAACACATTTAGAAGGTTTCAGCTACAGGCAAAGTGGAAAAGCCCAGAGGTTCTTAGAGTACACTGGCTAAGCAGATGCTAATACATCTTCTTTAATGTTATTTCTACATATAAAACCATATCTACATTTTATTTTGAATTCTTAGGCAATACAAAGAATGTGGATCATTTAGATCAAACTTTCTTTTCCATATGTATTGAGTTGGTAACAGGAGTGGTTATCTGAAGATGATTGCTATTCCCTGGGCTCTTGGGTTTGTTTGCCATTTGTTGACAATTGATCAATAACTAATGGTAGTGGAATGAGATGGTGGACCCCTTCTCCACAAGAATAACCTCCCCTGTGATGGCTGAAAACAAGACTCATTTCTAGGATGGAGGAGGTGGGCCTTGTAGTTTCTAGGGCTCTTGATCTCTATGCCTTGGATTTTCTTCACTAAGGTGCAAGAGGATATGATGTTTGTGGTAATAGTGTTGCTTTTTTACCTGCCTGACCTTCTGCATCTCTATCCGGATACTTTCTTGCTTCAGAAAAATTGGCTTGCCTTCTTTGTTTGTTGCAATCAATGCTCGGTAGTTAGTTGTCTCTTCTCCCCAGAGTTTGTTCCCCTAAAAGATGGCTTCAAGGGCCAACCTGATTGTAGGACTGGTAGTCAAGGGAAATGCTGTTATTGCTGGTGCATTTCAGTTTATCTGCCCTTTGTTAGGTATTGGTCACTAAGAGAGGGAATATACCAAGAGTAAGGTGGCTCAGAACAGGGGGTGAAGGGAAACCCTCAGTTTGCAGTTAGAAGAGCAGGGGGAATTTATCAAAAGGGATTGAGAAGGAACAATCAATAAGAAAACCAGTGTCAGAGATGCCAAGAGAGGATAGTGCTTATGGGGAGGATATTATTATTAATGACAAAAACCACAGAAAAATAAAGTAGAATGAGAATTAAAGAAAGACCTTTTAATGTAACTGTTAAGAAATCACTAATAATCTTGAAGATCTATTATCAAGTATTCTTTGGGCATGCTGATAAAATAGAACCATTGATGGGGGTCTCATGAGCTATGATTTTCAATAGATACTCACCCACATCATGCCTTAAACCTAGGGTTTCATTGGATCATATTCGAAGGGAACCTGTGCTATGCAAATGAAGGGAAAGTATCTGAAGAGGCAGAAGGAAATCCCGAGCTATATCAGGAAATGAGAGCATATAAGAATGTAACAGAAAAAAAAAAGTGAAGAAGGAACATGTATTATATAACTGAGAAAAAAATGTACTTTAAGGACATTCTCTTTTATTTTTATGCCTCTGTGAACTAGGTAGTTGAAGGAGGTAGAGTTCCCGTTCAGAGGTTATAAAATGATAGCGTTAAGTACCTGTTTCTGTATTGTTGAGATGGTGTCAGAGAAACCATCCTCAAATCCTAGGGTTTTACTACCTCTGTGACCATGAAGAAGTCATTAGGATTCTCTGAGTCCCAGTTCCATCTGTTAAATGTGTTGTTTAGAACAGATGACTTTTAAGGTGCCTTATTGCTCTAATTCTTTGGTCCCAAGAATAGTTGAATCCCACAGTTTTATAACCAGATTATTTCACATTTCTATGTCTCAGGGACCCAAAGCCTAGATTCTCCTATTATATCTTTTGATAGTTTATGATGAAGCCGGAGATGTAAGTACAGTTGGGAAGGAGGATATGTAACTCATAGTTTTATACAGGCAAATATAAAGAAACAAATGTAAACCTATCACACATGCAAATTAATCTCTTTCTATGAGACTCAATTTCCTCATCTGTTAAATGAGAATATTAGTAGTACATACCTCACAGGGTTACTGTAAAGATTAAATCAGATAAGATATGCCAGCCTCAAAATGCTATATGAATATGTTTTGATGATATTGATAATGACGCTCATCCCTTATAGTATTAGTTCATAGTTGTAGGTATCCATGCAAGTATGTGAGTTTTAAAGGAATTGGAAAAGATGAAATTTAGGGGATGAGATATGGAGAGAAATGGAATGACTGGTTGACTAGAAGAAGACATGGGATAGTATGGAGAAAAGGAGAGATGAGTTCAGAAGTTGACTACTTTTTACTTTTTTTTCTTTTAAGAATTAATTGGCTAGTTTATAGTAATCTTTTTTTTAAACCTTTACCTTCCATCTTAGAATCAATACTAGGTATTGGTTCCAAGGCAGAAGAGCTGTAAGGGCTAGGCAATGGAGGTTAAGTGACTAGCCCAGGCTCACACAACTAGGAAGTGTCTGAGGCCAGATTTCAACCTAGGATCTCCCATCTCTAGGGCTGGCTGTCAATCACTGAGCTACCCAGCTGCTCCCCTAGTTTATAGTACTCTTAATGTTTTTCTTAATTTATTTTTCTTAATTTACTTTAGCTTATTTTCTGAATTTACCTAATTTACAAAGCTCCCTTTGATATAATACGTTCTATTGCTGATTTTGAACCTAAGCGGTAAAAGCCTGACTTTCTTCTTGCTTACCTCACTCTTTTCATCTTGTCCAGAAACCAGTTTCCCCCTTTTCTTCTGTCTTTTATCCTTGTTTTGATTGTATTTCATAGAAAAGATTTTCACAAAAATTCTTCATTTAAAAGTTCATATTTGTTTTTGAAATCCTACAGTTCAGAACCTGAGATTAGAGTGGTACCTATGCTTTTCAAAAGGTTTTTAATTGTATTTTGCTTCATGCTTTCTGTGTCCAAGACAAATATTTATTTTTGTAAGAAAAACATTTAATATGTAAATATATATGTGTATTTCTATTTATTCTTATATAATTCAGTTAGAATCAGCAGTTCTTAAGTAAATGATTATACTAGTCACCTTTTGTACAAGGCTTTAAGAGATCTTAATAATCCTATGAGGTAATGTAGTTCATTTTACAGAAAGGGAGAATAATAAGACTAAGAGCTTTCACTTAGAAGTTAAATGACTTTCTCAGAGTTTCATAGCTAATAAGCATCTAAAATAGAGTTTTGAATTCAAATTTCCTGCCTTGAATTCTTACACTTATTTTTTGTACTTAGTTTCCATAGGTAGGATTCCCATGAACAATGCATATCATAATTCTTATTATTTTAAAGCATATCACATAAATTCTTGGGGACCCTAATTTTCTTAATGCCATGCAGTAAAGTATTAATAACATTTCTACATGTTATATGTTAGACATTTTCAAACTATTTAATCCTAAAAATAAGCCTGGACTTCTGAGCAGTTTAATTTTCTTTTCATGTAGGAAGACTAATTATAAAGATCATGATGTTGTCTTCCTTAAAATTAATTTATAAATATATTTTGTCTTTTTCGAAATGTGAACATCAGGTTTTCTCATAAATCTAACAAAATTTATTCGTGTTCACCTTGAGATCCTCAGAACTGATGGCCCTCATTTGACAGAAGAGATGATCCAGCATATAGGTACAAATTGCCCTATACCCTAAATGCAGTGTCATGGTTCTCTTTATTTTTTTAAAATCCTTATTTTCTGTTTTAGGATTAATTTTAAAATGGAATTGTGTTATGGTTTAGGCAGTTGTGGTTAAGTGACTTGCTCAGAGTCACCCAGCTTGGAAGTGTCTTAGGCAAGATTTGACCCCAGGACCTCTTGATTCCAGTCCTGGTGCTTTATCTACTGTCCTACCTAACTGCCTAACCTTGTTCTTTTTAGAGTAATACTCCTTTGAATCCTTTCTCAAAGCAAAGAATAGTCTTTCTCTGATTGGGAGTTGTAGAGGAGAATATGAATGTTCAGATCATATTTTCTTAACATGAGATATACCTTTAACATAATAGAGCCATGTGAAATTATACAGAGATGAATTAATGAGGATAAAAATCCATCCACATTTTAATTTTAATTTTTAAAAGTCCTCACTTTCCATATTAGAATCAATTCTAAGTCTTAGTTCTAAGACAGAAGAGCAGCAAGGGCTAACCACTGGGGCTTAAGTGACTTGCCCAGTGTCACACAGCTAGGGAATATCTGAGGTCAGATTTGAATCCAGGACTTCCCATCTCCAGGTCTGGCTCTCTATCCACTGTGCCATCTAGTTGCTCCCCTTAATATCATTTCAAAAATTTTAATTCTACCTTTAATGATTAAAAAATGTATCACTGGTACTGAGTGATACTCTGTATCAGTATGTAACTGAGCAGCAGTGTACCAAAGTGGTTAAAGGTCTCAGCTCAAAGTTGTAGATGAGATCAAATGTTGCCTATGACACATACTGTTTGTATGTATTATTGCATTTTTATAGACAAATTTAACCTCTCAGTAACCCTAGTAACTCTTTAAGATTATGAATGAATTACCAATTAGCACTGGCTAGGAATTTACTTAACTGCAGTTCCTTACATAGATGAAATCACATGCTGGTGAAAGAAGTTCCCATTCTGGGAATTCTCTCTATAAATAAAATCAAAAGTTTTTATTTTTTATTTTAGGCTTTTGATAACTGAATTTAGTCATTTTAGCAAAATTGATTTCATTTGTAATCATGTATTTTGTGTATTTAAGAATATTTTTCTGTGAAGTATTCCAAAGACTTATCTGTACCAAAAAAGAAGACTTTTTTTTGTTTAGAGCAAATACAAGAGTGACAACTAAAAATTAAATATTACCCATAAATTAAATATGTTCCTCTTAAAATGTTTAATTCAGAGACATTAACTAAGAAAAATTCCTAGACTGTATTAGAAATCTACTTTTTATTTTTCCCTGTTTGTGAAAAAGAATTCATGGTCTTGATTGGCTTCCTAGAGGGTAGCAGCAGCTGCAAACAGAAGATGAACTGGCTTGATATGATAAAGTATTTCAGACTACTCAATTTCTCCCTTTTGTTTTCCTCTGAGTCTTCAATAGTGACAAACTAATCCTTCATGAGTGCATTTGCCAAATCCTCAAATATGGAAAAATGAGACTTTCTTCTTATCCATCTGTTTTCCACCGATATATCGCCTGACAGTTCTTTTCTCTGGGATTAAATGTTGGTTCTTCCTTGATTTTTAAAGAAGGATGTAGTTAATGAATAAATGCTATCGTTGGTTGTAAATTAGTTAATCTGAAACCTGTGGGAGTACTTCTTAATCAAATAGTCTCATCCTGTTATTTTTAGCACACTGCTTCATTCCATAGCAATCAATTTTAAATGTAAATGCCATCTAATTATTTGCTATAGTATTAGTGGATAAGACTTCTTGTTTGGGTCAATATTTGATGACTCCCCACCTCCATCACTGTGACAGTGTCTGTGAGGAAGAAAATACAGATGACTCGTCCTTCTTCTCCAGAGCTTTCATTCCTAAGGAAACCTGTCACCCAGACATTGCACCAAATTATGATTACATCACTTATGATGTCTTCTGAAACACATTTACATATGGATGTTATTGTTTTGTTTTGCTTTAATCATCACCCTCCCCCTTTCTGTTGACATTAAAGAGAAGAATGAGTCATTTTCAAAGCTTCTTTGCGTGTCTTTATGGGTTTATTCAGAAATTACACTTCTGCTGTTTAGTAAGAAGAAATATCTTAGGAGCTATGAGAGCAAGCTTAAAATGTTGTTTCCAAGAGAAGGGTGCTTACCACTAACTGGAAGGTAATTGAAGACACATTTGATTAGTGTTTTAGAAAGGAAACTCCAGATTAGTTTAGAATGATCTCAAAGAAGTTTTCCTTGTAATTCAAGAAAGGGCTGATTATGGAGCTCACTGAGTAGAGCAAGAAGGAGGAGATTATCCCAGTCATAGAGGCCTAGAATCTTGGATTTAGACCTAGAAAAGAATATTCAGGACATTGAGTTCAGCACTCCCATTTTGTAGAAAAGGAAACAAAGGTTGAGAGGGGCAAAATGAGTTGCCAGAGGCTTCACAGCTAATAAATGTCTGAAAGGGACATAAATCTTGAAAACCAAAGACCTTAGTTTAATCTTGATTCTGAAACCTAATGGCTGTGTCACTATTGGCAAGACATTTACCTTGTTTGAGTTTCAGCTTTCTCATTTGTAAAATGAGAATAATCACATTTTCCCTCCTTATTTTACAGGATTGTTTTGAGAAAAAAATATTTTTTTAATTTTATCCTATATATCTCTCCCATGTTCTTGCTGTTTTCTTCATAATAAAACTCTTCATTAAATAACATTAACAGGAAAATGCTATGTAATTCCCTATAGTTTGCAAGGTGTTGACATATACTTGTATTGTTAATTTATTTTTCAATATATAAATATGTCTTATCTCCCCAGTGCTAGCTCCTTGAGGTCAGAAACTTTGTCTTAAATGGGATTGTTATCTCTTTTGCATATCAAGAGCCTTGTATTTTACACTCAAGGAATGAATATTACTGGATTTTTGACATACTTAAGGATTTATCTAATCCAAATGACCAGATCACATTAAAGAAGATTGGGTTGTCTGTCAACAAGAACTGATTGTGCATGAAATTGAACATTGTGAGGACTATTGGGTTAGAAATCTCAGTTCTACATATTTCTTCCTTAACCAATCACAGGTATTAGCTCATTGGCTCCCTCTAATGGTTTTTCCATTGCTACCATCTCTCTACTGACTTCTCTTCCCTATTCCTCTACAGGAGGGATCCAGGTTTATAATTGTTTTCTCTTCTGTTAACTGACATGACAAATATTCTTCTTAATATATTTTTAGAAACTTTAAACTGACTATAATGACAGGAAAAGGTAAACATTGGAGTTGCAAATGACATATGAAAGTTTTAAAACCTTCCCCTAATTGCCTAGACAAACATTAGGTTAACTGAGCCTTCAAGTTATTTACTTTCCTTCTATATACAGATTAACCTTTTCCCAGAATTTGTTCACAATTGGTCAGTCCAGATCCTGCCTGGTTTGAATGCTCAGTCAAGCACTAAGTTTTCTCATCAGATTATATAACTGATCCTTCTAAATTATAGTTTATCATTGACCTAATCTATGAAAATTGGTTAGACTGAAACAAATTCATCAGTTATTATGAATAGTTTCCTTACCCAAACCAAAAAAAATTTATCAAATGCTACCAAACTTCAGCACATAGTCTGTAAAAACAAGATAGAACACAGATTCCAGGCTAAGGAGAAACCAAAATTTACCTAACAACTTGTGAAGTCAGAATGGACTAGTTCAGAGATCATTATACTTAATAAGGTGAACTTGGGTTCAGATTCTTCCCATACCCTTATTAGCTTGTGGTTCTGGGCAAATGACGTAATTTTTTTGGCCTTATTTGTCTCATTACCTCATTGGCAATATGAAGTGATGGACTTAATGACAGAAATTCTAAATATAGTATACAAAACAGACATTTGTATATTTACACTTATATATATATATAAATAGACATAGTACATATATTTATAACAAATAAACTTTGTAGAAAAACCAGTCTTCTTTAATATAACCTGACCATTTGGATTAGATAAATCCTTAATATTCTAGATGTGTTCATATACATGTTGTGCATGCATATGTATGTATATGATACAATTGGAAGCCACTGGTGACTAGGGAATAGAGTATCTATTAACTGACAAGGTGACCGAATCTAAGGAAGGAGGGAAAATGATAACATTAAAATTACAAAATTGTAATTAAAAAGATAAAATTGAAAACAATATATTCTAGAAATAGGAACAAGCTTATGCAAAAATACAGATTATACAGTTAAGCCAGACCATATATGATATAGGGGATAGTAATATATAAAAAAGATAAGTAAGTTAAATTGGGACCAAGTTGTAAAAGACCTTAAATATCAAACAGAGCAATTTGTTTATGACCCCGGAGAGAATATGGGAAGCGATTAGAGTTTAAAAAGTGAAATGTCCCTGCTTCCAAGATTAGTAATATGCTTTAGGAAAATGATTTTGGCAGTTATGTGGAGAATAGATTGGAGTGGGAGCGATCTAAGACATGGTATTTCAATAGACTATGTTAAAGATGATGAGGTCCCAAAGTAGGATGGTGGCTATGTGAGTAGAGACAAAGAGGTATATTTGAAATAGAACGAGTTTGTGGATGTAGAATTGGTAATACTTGACAGTGGATCAAATATGTAGGAAGAGGAAAGATTGGAGGAGGGCTCAGAGTTTGGGAACTTGGGTAATCATAAGAATGGTTGTACTTTCAACAGAAATAGGAAAGTATGGTATGGTAGAAGGGTGGTTTAAGGAGGAAAGTGAGTTTGGTTTGGGGTATGGTAGCATCTGAAAATAGACATTTGAAAATGTCCCAATTGATAATCAGTTATGTGGAGCCACAACTCAGAAGAAATAGTAAATAAATCTGGGCATCATCATAATGGAAATGATAATCAGACCAATGAGAAAGATGAAATCACAAAGAGTTTAAAGAAAAAATAGACCTCCAGGAGAGATGATTGAGGTACACTCAGTTATGGATAGTGGTTCAGTGAAAAAGAATGAGAAATTCAACATTTGGTTGAAGAACCAAGAGAAAAGAGAGAGTATTCCAGAGTAGAAAGTGATTCATTTTTTTGTTATCGTTAGGTTTTTTGTTGTGGTTTTTGTTCAATTGTTTCTGACTCTTAAGCTGGCATTTTCTTGGCAAAGATGCTGGAATAGTTTGGAATAGTTTTTTATTTCCTTCTCTATCTCATTTTACAGATGAGGAAATTGAGGCAAATAGGGTTAAGTGACTTGCCCAGTGACACAGAGCTGGTAAGTGTCTGAGGTCAGATTTGAATCCAGGAAGTGATGAACAGTGTCAAATGTTACATAGATGGCAAAAAAGATGAAGGCTGAAAAAAGGCCATTAGGTTTGACAATTAGTAGTTCATTAGCCTTGTTCAAGAAGACAGTTTTGGTAACCTTATCAGATTGGGTCCCATATTGTAAGAATTAAGTGAAAAAATAGTAGGTAACTGTTTTAGGAATTTGTTAATGAAAAGGAAAAGAGAGATTGCTATATTGAGGAAATGCTAGGATCAAGTGAGGGAAATTTTTGAGGATGGGGAGGAGTTTGTAGGCATTAGCAAATGAGTAGATAGATTGGGAAAAAGTGAAGATTGATTATAGAGAAGTGGGATAATAGCAGGGAGCAATATGCAAGATAGGCTAGGACAGGAGAGTGTTTAGGGTACAAGTGAAATAACTGGTCTTGATGAAAAGTAGCATAATTAACAATAGATGGCTTTTCCTTACAAGGACAGTTTCATAGTGTCATGTGTCCAAATTCTTTGGGTATGAACTCTAAGTGTACAACAAAAGATTCTAGAACTAACTGTATTTTACCAGTCTTTGTTTAATGCTTATTTATATTAGTTCTCAACTGCTGTAAATCTCCTTTGTTACAGAAAATATTGAGCCAAATATATTGGAGGTGAAGCGGTCAGTAAACATCAGAAAATAATCTTTAGTTGCTAAACTTTTTTTTTTTTATTGTTATTTGCTTGTACAGACACAGAAACAGTCTGGAATGTGGAATTTATAGTAAGAGCTAAACTCAGATGGAGATTTGCAACTAGCTGAAAATACTTCTAGCCATCTGGCCAGACAACTTCCAATGATTTCTAGGACTCTGAGTAGAGTGTTTCCAGAGAATGGAATCACCTAGAATGAGGGAGAACATATGTCACATGAATAAAGGGTGAAGTCAGGAGTGGGAGGCCATAGTCTTTTGCTGTCAGCCCTTATCTGACTCACAGAGCCCAATATATCTAGTCAGCCCCAGACCAAAATATGCTTCAGCTCATCTAGCCATCTACCTTCTTGCCCATCTGCTTACTTGCTGAACCCCTGAAACCCTCTAGCACCTTGAGCATTCCGCTTTGATACTCTGGCCCTGAATCAGACTCTCTTGATTGGATAGTAGGTGAATTCAAACACACATTCCTTACATAGCCAGATCCAGACAAGAGCAGGCTTCTTGTCCTATCTAGACATCCATCCTAGTCATCTTCTTGCAATCTGAGCTTCCCCTGAAGAGTCAATAAGTATTTATTAAATATCTACTATGTGATAGGCATCTTGGTAGGATATGAGGAATGCAAAGACACATTTTTAAAAAGAGTCAAAGGAGATCTTCTGTTCCCAAGGTACTCCCAGGCTAATGGGGAAGAAAATATGCAAACAAACATGCACAAAACAAGATACTCAAGTGCCCAGAGTCTGGTCCCAAAAAATGAGTCTTGAAAACCAGCAATGCAATATGCAAAGGGACTTTATTATCTTAGCTTAAGCTAAGGGTCTCTCATCGAAAGGCTGATGTGGGACCCCGAGTTGTGCCGAGCTGGGTTTTTTAAGTGGTAGTAGACAGCAGGGGACAGGATAGAGTGATGTCTGTAGGCAGGAATTCCTTCAGATAAGGGGGAGAGGTCTGGAAACCAAAGGTCTGTGAGTTAGGAATTCCTACAGACATGCCTGTTTCACTACAATGTTATACAGGGGTCTGGATTTTTAATTATGACTCTTTCTAGGTTCCACAATATATGCAATTTAAATTAGAGATAGAGCAAAGGGAGAACTAGAATTAAAGAGAATCTGGAGACGATTATTGTTGAAGATTAGATTTTAGCGAAGACTTAAAGGAAATCAGACTGTGCAAATGAGGAGGGAGAAAATTCCAGGTACGAGGAAAGCCAATAAAAATACAGAGTCAGTGTGGCAGATTGGTGGCTCAGTGGACACAGAAAACCCCAGACCTAGAGACAAAAGGTCCTGGATTCAAATCTGTCCTCAGGCAATTCCTAGTCTTCTGACCTTGGGCAGATCACTTAAACCCATGCCCTGGTCACTCTTCTGCCTTGGAACTGAAACTTAGTATGGATTCTAAGAGAGAAGGTAAGAGTTAAAAAAAAAAAAAGAAAATGAGAAAATTATGAGTTAGAAATAGTCTTATGAAAAAAACCAGCAAGGATGCCAGTGACCCTGGATCAGAGACTACATGGGGGTGAGTAGGAAATAAGAAGCCTGGAAAGATAGAGAGGACAGATTATAAAGGGCTTTGAAAATCAAACAGGATTTTATATTTTATCCAAGAGGTAATAGAGTTGACTGGGTGGTGTAGGGTGAGTGACAAGGCCAGATCTACATACAAATCCTACCTACATTTCACTTTTCCTGGAAGCAATTGTTTTTCCATCTTTAGTGTCAAGTTTTATCAGTCACTATTAAACCAAACTGCATTTGTAAATATTTTTTTATAAACTCTCTCCTAGATGTTAAAAAATGATAGTTTCCTAACAGTACTATTTTATCACAAGTTAACGATAGCTTAAATATTGTCCATTTGAAGGCAATAACAAAGGTACTTCTCTAAGTCTTAAAAAGAGAATATTAACTAGTTACATTCCACTTAACTTTAGGACAAACACCAAGAGAGTTTCAGCCTTTGTATGCCCATTCCTATTGCAGTTCTTAGCACTTAGAAGGTACCTCAAAACAGCAACAACACAAAACTGTCTTAAAATCTGTACTAAATATTGATTCCAAGGCAGAGGAGTGATAAAGGCTATTAAATTGGGCTAAGTGATTTGTTCAGGGTCACACCCCTAGGAAATGTCTGAGGGCAGATTTGAACCAAAGACCTTCAGTCTGCAGGCCTGGAGCACTGTAGACTGAGCCACCTAATTACCCTTGGTAGACATTTTATAAATTATATTCTTGTTGACTATATTTGATCCTGTGCGGCTTCCTTTTGTTCAAGCCTTTAAATAGTCTGTACAGTGGATAATAGTAAAATTAAGTGAAGGGCAGCTGGGTAGCTCAGTGGAGTGAGAGTCAGCCCTAGAGACAGGAGGTCCTAGGTTCAAACCCGGCCTCAGCCACTTCCCAGCTGTGTGACCCTGGGCAAGTCACTTGACCCCCATTGCCCACCCTTACCAATCTTCCACCTATGAGATAATACACCGAAGTACAAGGGTTTAAAAAAAAAAATTAAGTGAAAAGTATATAATGGTGACTATCTTCTCCATTATTAGGGAAAAAATAATCTTCTTGGAAAAATATTAAGTAGATTTGAGCAAAGTGAAGCAAAACTGCTTTTAAACACCCAATAGAATTTAAACTCTTTGAGAGCAAGAATTTTTTGATTTGGGACTGTGTATGCCCTAATGCAGTGATAGCAAACCTGAGACACGTGTGTCAGCACTGACACACATACACATGTAGCCATTTTCGATGACAGAGAAGTATGCGGCTGCATGCCAAGCATGAAACATTTGCTGTAGTGTAGTGTAGACATTCCGTGCACTATAGATGACAATTCTACCTATATTAATTTACCTGTTTTGGTTCATTAAATTCAGTTATATATTACAATTATACATTTTTGTTATTTAAACTACAAATATCATGAAATTATGTTTTTTTTCCCTCAAAATGACACACCACCCAAGTTATGCTCATATTTTTGGCGAATTTTGACACTCCAAGCTCAAAAGGTTGCCCATCGCTGCTCTAGTGCCTATCATACTGCTTTGCACACAGAAGATGCTTAATACAATTTGTGCCAAACCAAAGGCAGTCAATTGATTTTTTTTCCTTAGAAAAAATGAAATCAGTAGAAGAAACAGCTGAAAAATAAGGATTTATATTTATATGAGTTAGAAAAAGTCATCTTTGAAAAGTCCTGCTATATTAAATCTACTTCCATTACTTAAAAGAAGGGAAAATGTTTGAAGAGGACAGAACTATTTTAAAAGCTTGGTACCTTTTGTTTTTAACATCACATTCTTTCCTATCATGTCCCTTCTTATACCTTCCTTTTCAAGTGAGCCTTCATTACATTACCAAAAAAATAGCCTTTGTTTAAAATTATACAACACATCCATGGTGTCTGAGAACAGATATGACACCCTACAGTCATATTTGTTTATTTAACAAGAGGAGGGTGGTGCAAAAAATAAAACAACACATCAATTGTATCTGAGAACAGATATGACAGCCTATAGTCACATTTGTTTATTTAACAAGAGAAGGGTAGTGCAAAAAAAAATCTATTTACATGCAACCTTTAATAGAATAATTACTAATAAACTACATCAATGAAAGACAAATTGTTAAATAGATAATTTTTCATCTAAGTGATTAGCAGGTGAAAGCATTTTCATACATGTATTATATTTTGTGTTGCTTCTGATATAAATCTTTAAGAAAAATTTAAAATTAATTTGAATTTTATTTGGATCATTTTAAAAGGTTAAAAAGCATTTTAAATATTTTAATTTAGTCATATAGATAAAATAGGCATCATCTGTTGGAAGGAAGATCTGAACTAGAAGTATGCTTGGAGGGAAGTTGTTGAGCAAGAGATATTATGGAAGTATAATTAGGGTCTTGAAAAATTTCGATTGGGAGTGGGGTAAGGATTCAAACTCTAGTGACTGAATGGTTGTTTGGGAGAAGGGTGGAGGGTGAAGTTATGACATGATAAAGGTTCAAACTGTAGTATTTTTTATGGTTGCAGCAGGATATCCACTTGGAAAGGTACAGTAGGCTATCAGAGAAAGGATGGGAACTCAGGAAAGAAGTTAGGGTTGGATATGTAGAGTTTGAATGGATCTCTATATGTCAGGAATTCATGATGGCTGTGGACCTCATAAACATATTCTTTGAAAAGTACAATATTAGCAGTGATAGTAAAATCAGTAACACTATGAAGTCATGTTTAATTATATATCTTGAAGGCATTTGATCAATCATAAATTTTCTTCTGCTCAGGACTTGTACCCGAGTATTTACATTTATTTCTGTATTATGGTTTCTTCAGCTTTCTTACTTTCTCATATCAAAGGGTCATTATGGTCCACACCCTGAGCATTATCTTATCTTGCTTTCAAGATTCCTGTACAGCCTCAAACAAAAGAAGTTCCCTTTAGAATTTCCCTTTCCTAGCTAGTGGGAAGCCAATAAGAGAATAGATAAAAATCTGAGACTCCTCTTTTGACCCCTTTTGTGGTCCTTGTGATTTCTTGTTGAAATGTATTGTGACCTTATTGAAAAGCTTTATGTTCCTATCAAACCTGAATTTAAAGGGTTAACACTTTTAACTCAGCAAGGAATGCTGCTGCCTGTTATAGCCAAGGCCAAGATACTCCCCAAATTGGCTTTCTGATAAGCACCTAGTCAAAATTCAGCCTTGGCCTTGGTCTATTCTGAAGCCAATGTTTTGTGTTGTAACTTCTGCTCATCTGCAAAGTTTTGGGAGGGGGGAGGGTTCTTTTGTGTGAAATGAGTCTTGAAACATATATAATAAACTCCATGCTCCTGGAGCCAGAACTGGAAGCATGAAGTAGAAGACATTTCCCTTGTCCTGTCCTTATTTCCTTATCAACTAAACTGTCATCAGACTATCAGAGATGATAAAGAGATCTCCACACTAGCTTACCTTCCTGTTTATTATATACTCCACCATAGATATATTGTTTCTTCTCTCACTGAGATTTCTCCTTCTCTTTTTCACATTAGCTTCCAAATACTACGCAATGAGCTAGAAATGACTCAAGTAATTTAAAGTACTTAATCAACATGGAGATTGATCATTTCTGGAGTTACCCTTTTCTCTTGCTTTCATATAGATTGGAAATATCTGAGTTCTTGTTAGTCCCCAGGGAGCCCTAACAAAAAGAAAAGCATTTCTAAATCCCATGTTCCTTTAATTTCTTTTTTCTTTGGTTTTCAGTGATTTCTGATTTAATGGTCTCTTTAAGTGATGAAAATTTACTAAATTGTACTCCAGTGGCATGAGAAAGTAAGTAACACAATCAGATAACACCCGGTATCTAAATAACACACTCACATAATATCTAGTATCTAAATGCCTGAAGGATACAGAGCATTGGAGACTTGGAATATATATATATATATATATATATGTTAAAATATAGACTTAGTAGCAAGTCTCAAGAATCTTTATAAGTTTTTCCATATCAGATGAACAATTCTTTGCTGGCATTCTACCACTATAATAATCTAGAAAGAATACTAGAGAGTACCAATGGGCATCTGAGTTAGAAAATGAACTTATTTAATTCCATGAAGCCTTAGTGGAGAGGTATCTAGATCTTAGTACATTTCTGCAATCATACCTCGGTATAGAATTACTTTAAGGGGTGCTAATGTTCAAGAATTGATATTTTCATACTCATCTGTGATGAAGAAATAGAAGCAAAAAAAGATTAATCTGAAAATCATAGTAATATCGCTCTACAAGTTGAAATGGCACAATGGCCTTTTATCTTTACTCTAAATACAGTGGAGAAATAAAAAAGAGAAAATATATTTTCATTTCATTTTCATTTCTTTGTGTTCATGAAAATATGACTTTTAAACCCATTTGATTTATGCTAATTGAGTTCAATATCTAAGTTAAAAGAAGCTGGTATAAATCAAAACTGAGAGCTAATTTGTATTTCAAAAGACAGCATTTCAGTGAACAAACATCTTTTTGTTCTCAGGACCTTGCTGAGAAATATGTGCAGTTCTACCATGTGAGGTAGACTTCATTTTAAAAACAAAAAAATGTAACCAAAAAAATCCTTCCCTGAATTTGAATTGGATATCTTTCTTTTTTTTTTTTTAAATAGCTCCTGTCCTACATCTTTACAGTTTTTTTAGAATTAGCCTTCAGTATTTCTAGTAAACCCTCTGCCCCTCCACATGCCATGTATAGGAGGCAGCTAGGTGGCTCAGTAGATTGACAACCAAATCTAGAGAAAGGATGCCCTGGGTTCAAAAGTAACCTCAGATACTTCCTAGCTGGGTCATGCTGAGCAAGTCACAAACCCTCACTGTCTAGCCCTTACCATTCCATTCATCTAACTTGGAACCAATACATAGTACTCATTCTAAGATGAAAGGTAATGGGAGTATGTGTGTGTGTGTGTGAGTGTGTGTGAGTGTGTGTGTGTGTGTGTGTGTGTGTGTGTTTAAAGGAAATAAATGTTGTGTATAAGGAAGATATTTAATATTATTACTAACAAGTACCCATCTTAACATATATGATAAGAATGCTTTTAGAAGTCTTACTTTTGTTATTACTCATTTTAATATCATAGATACATTCCAAACTTTCCCCTTTCTTTGCTAAAGTAGGGACAGTGATTGGGAAGGGAACTGTGATTTCACTGAAGGAGAGATCTCCCAAGGGAGCAAACCTCCACACACCCTAATTTACAATTGAATGCCTAGAGAGTTGCCTAGAGTGGTGGTATCAAACTCAAATAGAAAAGGGGGCCACTAAACCTTTTAGGATACCTGTGAGTCACATATTAACTTAGAATACCACATATGCTTACAGACATCTCTTTTATTTTTAATTAATACATCAACATATTAAAATCAGATAGCAACTACATTTTTTAAACCTTTACCTCCAAGGCAGAAGAGTGGTAAGGGCTAGTAATGGGAGTCAAGTGACTTGCCCAGGATCACACAGCTGGGAAGTGTCTGAGGCCAGATTTGAATCTAGGACCTACCATCCCTAGGCCTGGCTTTCAATCCATTGAGCTACCCAGCTGCCCCAAGCAACTACATTTTAATCAGGATTAGGCTGAACTTAAAGAGTTATGTGTCCCATGAAGCCACAAGGGCAGGTGTCTGATTCTTCAGCAGAGAACACTGAGGCTGAATGACTTGTGCTACCATCAGGTAATCAATACGGCTCAGAGGAGACCTGAAGTCAGGTCTTTTCTTAGAAACAGCTCTCTAACCATTTAGGCACACTGCTTCTCTGTTTCCAAAAAGATTTGGCAAATTATTTTTTGTAGCTAGAATATATATTCTATTCATCCTAACTCGTTTTTTTCCTAAATAAGTTTTAATGGCTAGCAAAGCAACTACTCTCCTGAGAAATAAAATACTATCTGATAGAATTGCTCTGCAGATATTAAAAACATAAATATGATTCACAAGCCTTCTCACTGTTCAGACTTTGTAATATAATTGTGTTTCTCCCACATGTAAAAGAGCTTGTAAATCCAGCTTTGGGAGATTGCACAGGAAGAACGTGGTAAATATATGCAAATCGTTACTGAATTGTCTGCTTCAGTGTTAGTGATGCAGTTTTATACTGTGGGCTTGACTTCCATGTCTCTCGAAATAGAAAAGAGTTAAGTGGAAGGTTTTTGTGGCTCACTCACATCTAACTCTTTGTGACCCCCTGGGCTATAGTTATCCATGGGACTTTCTTGGCAAAGACACTGGAGTTGTGTGCATTTCCTTTTCCTGGGGAAACAGTGGATCCTTTTGTCAGGTACTCAGAGGCAAAGTAACTTGCCCAGGGTCACACAGGTAGGGCAGATTTTAACTCAGACCTTTCTGACTCCAGGATCAGTTCTTTATCACTGAGCCACAGCTGCCTCCTAAATGAAAGGGGGTTTGGGGACATTTCCCATTTTTTAAAAGAAGTTCTTGTCTTGATAATAAAAGCTATTTGAACTAACTAAATTTATATGAACTTACTATTAAGTGCCCTTTTGTTCTTATCTGGAAGTCAACCATGGGGTAATCAATTATTTGACTGTGCTCTTAAGGGTTTCTGATTAATTTTAGTGAGGAGAACTCCCTTGAAATTACATTATTTGGAAGTATTCAGCATCCAGGAAATTGCATTATGTACCTACTATAGTCAGAGGATCTCAAGACAAAGTAAATGGGAATTTCATACAAAGATGGGGACAACTATCTTGACAGTCAAAGGAAATTATGTACATGATGTCTTACCCATTTCAAGCCTGTGAAATAGTTATCAATATATAAGTAGTCAGTTAAGCATGTTATAGCTTCCTTGTTTATAATTAATCAAATGTCAAAATTTGCCTAAAAAATCAGGGTCACTTAATAGCTTAGATTGTTTTGGTTGGATCTATTTCCTTTAAATTAAACAATTCTTGACTTTTCTAAATTCATATATATATATAATATAAATTAATTATTACATGTATAAAATATATAAATAAATTTATATATTACATAAAAATAAGTTTATATATAATATAAATGAATTTATACATATACATATATGTAAATTTATATATGTATATGTACGGACCAGGCCTGTGACTTAAGAGGAATGGAGATCCTCTTTACAAGTGGAAATAACACATTTACTCTTCAGCTTAAAATTTTATAGAGTTGCTTAAGAGCAGTAATGGGTAAATGATTTGTCCAGGTCATATAACCAATACATAATAGAAAAGGGGCTTGAACCTAGATCTTCCTGGCTCTAAGGACAACTCTCTATCTACCATGCCAAATGATACCTTTCCAAATTCCAAATTCTTGTTAAAAATTCTTTTTGAGTATCTGAAGCTTCTATGCTTCTAGTGTTTTGAAAGAGATTATGCAACAATTTATTCTGTAGGGTTCAATGAGATTGAAGAATACACACATAAACAGTTTATATTTTAGGGAAGGGGATAGAATTTTGGACTGACTTTGTGATTTCATCAGTGCAGGGAGGTTCTTCTAAGGAACAGCTTCCAATGTAGACAGTAATTTTTCAATATCTTCCAGTCTTAGTTACTTGGAAGCATCGAAAAGTCCAGCAACTTGTCCAGTATCATCAGAGGACAAACTTGGTCACAGGTCTTCTTTCCTAACACAATCTATTATTCCATGCTTCAAGCATAACAATATAAATTAATATATTGTTTAATCAAAATTATTTAATTAATAATCTAGACAATTTCTCCCCCAAATAAAGTTCAAGAACGAATCTTATTGAGTTTTAATTAATTAATAAAATTACATACCCCATTAAACACCCTAAAAAAAGTTTCTTTCTCTGTCTGTTTCTTTGATACTCTCTCAGTTCAGTTAATCAAATATTTTTCCACTCTGAGTCCAAGGGTCACATTAATATTTAACTCCATACTGGATCTATGCTTGGAAACCCTTCTCCCTAAATATGGGGGACATGGTGATTAGGAGGCTCAGGATAGAGATGAAAACCCATACTCACCCCTCTACTATTCAGCATAATTAAAGTAAATGATTTCAAAATGAAAGCTTAGGACAGAGGGGAATTCAGGGCAGGCAAGGACAAACAATGAAAGCTATTCTTCATACTGTTGACCTTATAAATGACTATATCCCAAGTCACTGAGCAAACAAAAATATCATTGACTAAAAGTTTGCATTGGTCTTGATCAAATTCACCCATAGTCTACCTGTCTTCTACTCTTGACCATCTTGTTGACAAAGACAATTACCAGCTGCTCTCATCACTTACATTTTCCTTTCCCTAACTGCCCATGAACTGAAAGGGAGAAATAAAAGATGATATTTTTTTATCAAGTCCCTTCTTTGGCTGATTTCCTTCATGTCTCTCCTGAAGGCTAGGGGTTATGGAGTGGATTTCATTAAGGAACAAACCGAAGTTTTACATGGAAATTTGGCTGTACTGAGGATTTAATGAAAATAGATTATAAAAGAGGGCATACAATGCATCTCTTCCCCGTGTATGTTAGAGATGCCTTTGTTCCTTAGTATTCTGTATATCTCAATATGGTAATCCCTTTAATATTTTCATGGTACTTAGAATTTATGGAAACTACTTGGCCTTCCTAATTGTTGCTTAAACAACCCATAAGAAAACTTGTGATTAAATACCTATCTCTTTGCGAGGATTTGCTATGATTTTTTTTTTTTTTTGCAGTTTTGCATAATAGCTTTAGAATTGTCACAAATAATCATTTGTGAATTTTCTTGTGGTAAATAAAAGCATCAACATTTTTTCTTCCACATTTCCACTTCAACTTATTACTTAATATTTTTTCTTGTCCATTGTCTTTTCCTACATCGGGAAAAGGCAAAATAGAAATTTCCTGAGCTCTCAGAGAGGTTATTTCTTGGCATATGCCTTGGTAACTAGAGAAACAGTGTCCACTGCTGGCAAATCAGATAATTGCACCATATCTTGTACAGCTATGAAATGTTAAGAACATTAATATGTCTTTAGACCATAAATGTTTTCTAATTGAAGTTTTGAAGCTCACAGAAAATAAAATCAAGGTGCTAGGAAATAAGTGTTACTCCTGGGTTAGTATAATCATTCTTGCATATCCCCTATGGTTTCCAATAGCAGCATGACATCTTGGTATGGCTCCCAAGATCATTGACATTAAATATATATAGGTACTAATAGGCCGTAAATCAAATAGCATAATTTTTTCTTTTCTTTTTTCCCTAATTTTTAATCCTTAGAATTTAAAAATGCCTGTCACATACTAAGTACTTAATAAATATTTTTCAAATCACATCATCAAAAAGTATAAGTATTTCTTATCAAATGAGCAGATAAAACAAAAGTTTTATGGTGGAAAAAATTAAAGCACTCACATGTCTTGTCATTTTGAGGTAATTTAAAATATTTTCAGAAAAAAGTATTTGCCCATGTCTATTTCCTTTAGAATTGGAGGAGCAGTGTTCAAGTTATAGTAAGGAACTTTCTGCCTTTTTTTTGAATTCTATTTTATTTTTGATGCCTTTCATTTATTTTAAAAATATTTAAGAAAATTATTATAAACTTTTTTGAGAAATTTACCTAATTCAAGTATTAAATAGAAGATAAAAGCTTCAGTAACATTAATATTTTTCTTAATTTGTCATATAACAAAGCATTCAATTCTTTTGAAATGGAAATAATCTTTAGCTTTCAAAGCCAGCANTGACAGTCAAAGGAAATTATGTACATGATGTCTTACCCATTTCAAGCCTGTGAAATAGTTATCAATATATAAGTAGTCAGTTAAGCATGTTATAGCTTCCTTGTTTATAATTAATCAAATGTCAAAATTTGCCTAAAAAATCAGGGTCACTTAATAGCTTAGATTGTTTTGGTTGGATCTATTTCCTTTAAATTAAACAATTCTTGACTTTTCTAAATTCATATATATATATAATATAAATTAATTATTACATGTATAAAATATATAAATAAATTTATATATTACATAAAAATAAGTTTATATATAATATAAATGAATTTATACATATACATATATGTAAATTTATATATGTATATGTACGGACCAGGCCTGTGACTTAAGAGGAATGGAGATCCTCTTTACAAGTGGAAATAACACATTTACTCTTCAGCTTAAAATTTTATAGAGTTGCTTAAGAGCAGTAATGGGTAAATGATTTGTCCAGGTCATATAACCAATACATAATAGAAAAGGGGCTTGAACCTAGATCTTCCTGGCTCTAAGGACAACTCTCTATCTACCATGCCAAATGATACCTTTCCAAATTCCAAATTCTTGTTAAAAATTCTTTTTGAGTATCTGAAGCTTCTATGCTTCTAGTGTTTTGAAAGAGATTATGCAACAATTTATTCTGTAGGGTTCAATGAGATTGAAGAATACACACATAAACAGTTTATATTTTAGGGAAGGGGATAGAATTTTGGACTGACTTTGTGATTTCATCAGTGCAGGGAGGTTCTTCTAAGGAACAGCTTCCAATGTAGACAGTAATTTTTCAATATCTTCCAGTCTTAGTTACTTGGAAGCATCGAAAAGTCCAGCAACTTGTCCAGTATCATCAGAGGACAAACTTGGTCACAGGTCTTCTTTCCTAACACAATCTATTATTCCATGCTTCAAGCATAACAATATAAATTAATATATTGTTTAATCAAAATTATTTAATTAATAATCTAGACAATTTCTCCCCCAAATAAAGTTCAAGAACGAATCTTATTGAGTTTTAATTAATTAATAAAATTACATACCCCATTAAACACCCTAAAAAAAGTTTCTTTCTCTGTCTGTTTCTTTGATACTCTCTCAGTTCAGTTAATCAAATATTTTTCCACTCTGAGTCCAAGGGTCACATTAATATTTAACTCCATACTGGATCTATGCTTGGAAACCCTTCTCCCTAAATATGGGGGACATGGTGATTAGGAGGCTCAGGATAGAGATGAAAACCCATACTCACCCCTCTACTATTCAGCATAATTAAAGTAAATGATTTCAAAATGAAAGCTTAGGACAGAGGGGAATTCAGGGCAGGCAAGGACAAACAATGAAAGCTATTCTTCATACTGTTGACCTTATAAATGACTATATCCCAAGTCACTGAGCAAACAAAAATATCATTGACTAAAAGTTTGCATTGGTCTTGATCAAATTCACCCATAGTCTACCTGTCTTCTACTCTTGACCATCTTGTTGACAAAGACAATTACCAGCTGCTCTCATCACTTACATTTTCCTTTCCCTAACTGCCCATGAACTGAAAGGGAGAAATAAAAGATGATATTTTTTTATCAAGTCCCTTCTTTGGCTGATTTCCTTCATGTCTCTCCTGAAGGCTAGGGGTTATGGAGTGGATTTCATTAAGGAACAAACCGAAGTTTTACATGGAAATTTGGCTGTACTGAGGATTTAATGAAAATAGATTATAAAAGAGGGCATACAATGCATCTCTTCCCCGTGTATGTTAGAGATGCCTTTGTTCCTTAGTATTCTGTATATCTCAATATGGTAATCCCTTTAATATTTTCATGGTACTTAGAATTTATGGAAACTACTTGGCCTTCCTAATTGTTGCTTAAACAACCCATAAGAAAACTTGTGATTAAATACCTATCTCTTTGCGAGGATTTGCTATGATTTTTTTTTTTTTTTGCAGTTTTGCATAATAGCTTTAGAATTGTCACAAATAATCATTTGTGAATTTTCTTGTGGTAAATAAAAGCATCAACATTTTTTCTTCCACATTTCCACTTCAACTTATTACTTAATATTTTTTCTTGTCCATTGTCTTTTCCTACATCGGGAAAAGGCAAAATAGAAATTTCCTGAGCTCTCAGAGAGGTTATTTCTTGGCATATGCCTTGGTAACTAGAGAAACAGTGTCCACTGCTGGCAAATCAGATAATTGCACCATATCTTGTACAGCTATGAAATGTTAAGAACATTAATATGTCTTTAGACCATAAATGTTTTCTAATTGAAGTTTTGAAGCTCACAGAAAATAAAATCAAGGTGCTAGGAAATAAGTGTTACTCCTGGGTTAGTATAATCATTCTTGCATATCCCCTATGGTTTCCAATAGCAGCATGACATCTTGGTATGGCTCCCAAGATCATTGACATTAAATATATATAGGTACTAATAGGCCGTAAATCAAATAGCATAATTTTTTCTTTTCTTTTTTCCCTAATTTTTAATCCTTAGAATTTAAAAATGCCTGTCACATACTAAGTACTTAATAAATATTTTTCAAATCACATCATCAAAAAGTATAAGTATTTCTTATCAAATGAGCAGATAAAACAAAAGTTTTATGGTGGAAAAAATTAAAGCACTCACATGTCTTGTCATTTTGAGGTAATTTAAAATATTTTCAGAAAAAAGTATTTGCCCATGTCTATTTCCTTTAGAATTGGAGGAGCAGTGTTCAAGTTATAGTAAGGAACTTTCTGCCTTTTTTTTGAATTCTATTTTATTTTTGATGCCTTTCATTTATTTTAAAAATATTTAAGAAAATTATTATAAACTTTTTTGAGAAATTTACCTAATTCAAGTATTAAATAGAAGATAAAAGCTTCAGTAACATTAATATTTTTCTTAATTTGTCATATAACAAAGCATTCAATTCTTTTGAAATGGAAATAATCTTTAGCTTTCAAAGCCAGCAATGGAAATGAGAGGACCAGCATATTTTTAATTGTGAAGAGTTTTAAGGCAACAAAGGGCTGGTTTCCTTGCCATTTTTGGAGTTGTCATTGGAACAGAATATATGTAGTTAAGTTTGACAGCTGTCTGGCAGAGTGTATCATATAAATTAATATAGAGAAAAATGAAGATTCAAAAAATAATTTGCATCCTAGTTAAAAGCATATGGCATTGCACACTTGCCACAAAATGTGAAAATGTAGCTACTTTAAAGGTGGGAAAAAGAGGTATACTTTGGATAGAGAGCTTGTCTTGGAGGCAGTTAGTTGTCACAAAAGATTGAATGCTGGTTTTGAAGTCAGGAAGATCTGAATTCAAATCCAGACTCAGACTAATCTGTCCTTACTAACTTGGCAAGTCACTTAACCTCTGCCTGACTCCATAAATGTAAATTTTCACTAATAATAATACCTATCTCCCAGGGTTGTTATGAGGATTGAAGGAGATGATATTGGTAAATCTTAGTACCTTCTCTCTGATATTATCCCCACTTTATATATATATATATATATATATATATATATATATATATACATATATATATTTGTGTGTGTATTATATATGTCCTATTTTGTAATAGTTGTTTGCATACTGTCTCTCCTATTTGACTATGAGCTTCTTGACAGCAGGAAGTGATTACTGTTGGTGGTCATGGTTTTGTTTTGCTTTTATTTTTGCATTTTGTTTTTTGTGTCCCCACAAAGTATATAAAAATGCTTGTTGACCGACTGATACTAATAGTGTGACCTTGAGCAAATCATTTAACTTCATGTTTTTCTAGGAAATTTTAAGACTACAAGTTGCATAGTAGGTGCCTACCTTACCCAGAAGATGAAGTGACTCACTAGAAGCTCCCTATGAAAGTATGTCTAGTCTCTAAACTTTGATACTGTGAGTTTTCAGAGTAGGCTAGTTTCCATTAGAATAAATGGCATTCATCTAGTCTGAAAGTGAGGCAGAATTATGAAGATGAAAGAAATTATATTAAATCATACTGATAGGCAGATGTAGAGTCAGGATTAAATTCTTGGATTCATTATTCTGATTCTGGAGAGTTCAATTCAATGTAAAAATTATTAAGTGCCTACTAAGTACAAGGCACTGTATAAAACACTGTGTATACAAAGACCAAAAAAATGATGTTTCCTATCATTGACTTCACATTCTACTGAGAGACTATGGTGTAGATGCAGAGAAGTAAATACATAGCTTACATGAAGTAGTATATGGAAATTAAGGAGGTAATATTCAATCACAGTTAAAGAATCAGGAAATTTCTCATTTGGGGAATGGCAAATGACCTTGTTATTTAATGGAAAGTAGAAATCACATGAGACAGATGCAAGGATAGAGTGTATTTCCCACATGAGAGTAGGAGTAGGGGATTTCCCCTCTACTATCCTCCATTTCACCCTCATCCCCACCCATTATATAAGATTGCTAGTCATTTGTTTAACTGCTATGTTTTTACATTTTGGTCATGAAGTCTTTGTTGGCACATTTTTTCCCATTCTTTGTTCCTAAGTCTTAGAGAACTCTTCTCTTTTCCTATTTAGATCTGATAACCTTGTCAGTAGGCACCATTTCAAAGGAAAAGTTCTTTGTCTCATATTTGGTGAGCTTTGGTATGTTCAGAACCTTGGAAAGCTCTTTATATTCTAATTCTGGACCTGACTTTCTCTTTCATTGGAATTTAGGTACTAGATTTAATGCAATTGATACACTTGAAATGAAGTCCCTGTGTGAGTCAAAATATTAAAGAAACAAAAGAAACTATTTTTTAAACATTTAAAGCCAATGACTCTGACAAAAAAATGTTAACTTTTTTTAATTAAAAGAGAGGGAAGTCAATGTCACAATCTAGATTTCACTAGAAAATTTCAAAATCCTTTATTGGCTGAATTTTAGTGGACTATTTATGGCCCTGTGATTTTAATGTAAGATCACTTAATCCCCCTCCACCCCCCAAAATTATTTTTGATCCTTTGTTCTTGTTAGCTATTTTGTCATGGAAAAATAAATTTATTTTGCTGGGGCTCAGTTTCCTTTTTAGTTAAATAAGAGGGCTTGGTTATATGATCTCTAAACTCTACCTGAGCACTAAAATTTGGTAATAAATGATGTCTCATAGATCATTGTATTTAACATGAATTAGCAAGATTTGGGTGAAATGCTTGATTTCTTAACTTTTAAAGAAATAAATATCATGTTCAATAATAATGTATATTTAGCATTATTGATTTTTTCCCTTAAGATATTGAGATTTCAGACAAAAAGGTAGAGATAAATGAATCTGTTCGGCTGGCCACTACTCAGGTTAGTGGCTACTAGCACCATCTGGTGGTCATACAGAGATATGTAAAAAAACTGGGAATATGTAGTTGGTCCTGGATCAAGGAAAGAAATGATAGCTGTCTTCAAGAATTTGAAAACTATTGAATGAAAGAAGAATTAAATCAGTTATTCCTGGCCCCAGGAAACAGAGATCAGAACAGTACACAGAAGCAAAGAAAAGCCAATTCATGTTCACCTTTCATAGAACTGTGGAGGCTCCTAACTTTCTGGAAATTCCTGGGTCTTGCTGTAGAAAACTTTGCTTTCTCTTATTAATGGATGGGGAAAAACTGACTATATGCAAACAGTTTTGCTTAGTGCTAGAGATACAAATAGAAAAGTAAGTTAGTCCCTGATGATAGGTAGCTCATATTCCAAAAGGAGTAATAATACCATAGATCACAGGGTTATAGGACCATAGATTCAGAAGAGATCTGAAAGACCATTTATCCCAATCTCCTTATTTTACAGATGAGGAAGTTGAGACTGAGATATGTTAAAAGCCTTGTCTAGAATCATACATCTAGTAACTGTCTGAGGCAGAATATATTTTTAAGTCTCCCTGACTTTGAGTGGAGTTCTCTCCAATATCTTTTCAGTTGCAAGGAGGCTAGCAAAGTATAGTCATCCTTAGGGTTCTGTAGCATTGATGAGACAAAAATCCCTCAACTTTGAGATCACCTTGCCCATGAAATATAAATGATCTTCCCAGTCACCACAGAAACTTTTCCAAAACTTTTAATCTCTCCTCAAAAGTCTTATGACTCCCACATCCCTAATGTCTCAGCTGAGAATCTTGCTTCATATTTAAATGAAAAAAATGGAGACCTGTTACTGAGAGCTCAGAAGATTTCCTCCATGATTTCTTCCTTCATACCTGTCTCACATGAAGAGGTTGTCCTTGCCAAGGCAAACCCCTCTACGTGCAAAAGAGATCCCATTCCATACTGCCTCCTCTAGCAGATTGCTCTCTCTGACTTCCCCACTCTCACTTATCTTCAATTTATATTGGTCAAATGATTACTACACTCCTGCCTACAAACATGTCTATGTCTTCCCCATCCTCAAAAAAACATCACTTGATCCATCCATCCCACTAGCTATCAGCTTATATTTTCCCTCCCTTTCATGGTTAAAACTCATGGAAAAAGCTATCTACACTAGATACTTACATTTTTTCTCACTCTTTTCAGTCTATCATTTTATTGATGTTCTCATCAGCTCCCTTAAATTCAATTTATCATCTATATGCAAATGATGCTCATATCAGTGTCTCTTTTTAAACTGCCAATTGGACATTTTGAATAAGATATGCCATTAACAGCTTAAAACTGAACATGTCCAAAACTAAACTCATTTTCTTCCCTAAAACTACAACTTCTTCCTTAAGTCTATTCTGCTGTCAAAAGTACCCATTGGATTTGCTGTGATCGTTGCATATTTATACTGCAATAGATTCAGTAGTGTTGTGGTACATTAGGTTGCAGAAATGATTTGACTTTAAGATAATAACAATAGTGATCCTATAAAATTATTCTTTAAAGTTATTTAAAATAAGTTCCTATTAGTATAATTCACTTGAATAGACTTCTCTCATCTTTCAAAATATAAAAAAGTGAATATAAAGGTGAAGACTTGTGACTTCCCAATAGCAACCAGTTATATAACATTTTCTAAAGCTAAATTTCCCTTACCTTGTTTGCTCAGTTGCTTTTTTATCTTTGTAAACTTCTGTTGAAATCTGTTGAATTTTGTTCACCTCCTAAAGATGAGTCAGAATAAACCTGAAAATACTGGATGCTGATCAGAGCATTATACATCAAAGAATCCTTAGAAAAAGAAAGATAGTTTGTAGTAATATTGCCTTACTGAACAGATGTTCGTGTTCAGAGTTCTTTTCCAAGTTTTTGTATGTGCATGAACTTGGTCAATTACCCACATGGTACAAGTCAAATTTTAATTCATCTTTTCACCTGCAATTGGCTGTTACTCAATTATACAGAAGAGCTCTGTGTTTATATTATTGGAATTTGGAGAATCAAAAGCTAAAATTGAATCTTTACTAGTTTATGGGTTTGTTAAAGAGCTAGGCCTATATTGACCATTTGCCATTTTATGAGCTTCGTGCCTTTGAAGATGGAGACCTACAAATCATTTTTTAGGAATAACTCTTATTGTCCTTCTGGCTTCCTAGTAACTACAAGGTATAATTTAATCCTCCTACCATTTTAGAAAAACAGTAACATTCCAAGTTTTTGTTTTCTGAAGTAAACAAGTCATCTCTTAATCATTTTCCATTTGGATATGTTCTTCTAGACTTTGCCATCATGTGTCAGAAACCTCATATTTATAAAAGATAACTTCAGCTCTGGAACTCACACCTCATCAGTACTCACTCCTTGTGACCATTCATCTGAGTGAAAAGGAAAAAAAATGAGAGTTTTCCTAAGAACTTCCATTTAAGAAGGGTGCTCAGGAAACCTATTTATTTCTCATGCAGCTGTGCACCTCTGGTCTATGCCATCATTTAGTAGGTTACTTTCCTCCTCCCTTTGAACTTCTTTTTATTTCTTGTCTTCTTTCATTAGACAGTAACTCTTTAAGGGCAGAGAAAACCCGATTTTTTCAATTTTCAAAATATTCCCAGCAGTTAGCACCATATCAGGAATATATATATATATATATATATATATATATATACATACATATATATATGCACATATATATAAGATACTAAATAAATATGTATGTAAGAAGGATTAAATAAATTTTTATTGACTCATTCTCTGTTAAGACTGTTACTGTGAGTAGTTAGTTTTTGTTATATGGTTTAAGGGGAACAAAAATGATTTCTCTCACTGGCCTACCACAATTTCAGAAATTCCATTTATTCCCATAAGAATCACTCCTTTGGTGGTAAGGCACAATATTCATAAATCTTTTTCTTAAAATATCTTGTCTTACTAAAGTAACATAACTACTAATAACTGAGAATTATTGAGTTCATTGAACTGGCTGATGGAAAAAAGAAACACGGAAACTTTTGAATAAGTAGAATACAAAGGATATGAAGAAGACAAGAGCAAAACAGCCCTGCACATCTCTTAGAATTATAAAATATTAGAGAAATATGGTCCTTAGAAGTTATCTAAAACTCTCTCAAAACGATGAATCACAGAATCTTTTCTAGCATTCTCAAAGAGTCCAATTCCCTTAAATAATAGGATCATAAAATCTTGCAGTTGGAAGAGAACTCAAAAGTCATAAAGTCTAGAGACTGAAAATTTTACACTGAGAGTTTAGACTTCAAATCTTCTCTCTGAGAATAAACCGAGTAGGACATGGCAGTGGGATTCCTGGGATATCAATGGGCAGTATGAGAAAGCTAGGAGGGTAATAAAAATGGCATTAGTAGACAAAAGGGGAGTCAAAGATGATAATTGCCAAATTTATATTTTTTGTCAATGGCTGCTCATGTTCTTACCATTTTGTTAGTACTTATAATTTGTTGAAATATGTCTCTGGAGAAAGCTCCATTTTCTTGCCATCCTCTTTGTTTTCTCATAGTTTCCAGTGGCCTCAAATCTATTATCCATTTCTAGGTGCATTTGGAAATTTTTTTTTAAAAAATGTTGTAGCCAAATTTGTAACTAAACAGCTCTTGTTAAAAGACAAAATAGATACAAGGGGTCTTAAAAATGTCTTTGACAAGAGAATCTTAGAGGAGCATGTCAAAGTCCATTTGTCCTTTTTACTTTAATGGATTCAGGAAGATTATACTTTTGTTTCCTCTTGAATTTAAGAACATCTAAGAAATATTTCAGAATCTCTATATTCATCTTTTAAACACACAAGAGAGGACTGAAAGAATATATGAAGGTAAGATACTATATAGCACTTTAAGGGTAAAAAATGCTTATCTCATTTGAGTCTTATAACAAATATAGTAGTTCCTTGAAGCATTATAATTCCCATTTTACAGATGGAAGAAGTTAGTGTTTGTTGTAAGAAGAGTTGGGGACCAGGTGGAATATTTGCTGAGTAGAGTTGTGAGGGTGGGCTGTATAATAATAAACAGAGCCAGTACCCAAATGTTATGATAGAGAGGGGAGGGAGCGAGAGTCTATGAGGTGAGACTCTCTTCTAGCTCTTCCCTCCCGCTGTATATACATTACTGAGACTTTGAGGGGGTGTCACCCCAAAACTGGGTGACCTGGGTGGTCATGCTGCCCAACAGGAGTTAGGGGTGAGGCTTCCCTCTAAAAGGAGTTATGGAGGACCCCAATCCAATTCTGAATGATGGTGGGGTTCATACAAGCCTCCCCTAGCTCAGCCAACTTTACAGCAGGTGGTCTGGCTCCAAGATGGAGGCAGCCAGACCAAGCTGTAATTCCCCTCCCCCTTGTCTCTCAGGCACTCTGGAACACTATCTGACTAATGAATGTCTTTTATTAATATCACTATAGGGATTGGGGTGAAGGGCAGATGGATTTTGGGGTGCCCTCTTCTCTATTTTGATGGGGTCTGTCACTCGGGTGGGAACCTTTGCAGTTCCCACTCCTAAAAGTCTCCCCTCTTGTTCCTTCTCCTTCTGTTTCTATTTCTATCCTTTTCTATAATCATAAGTCAAACCGGAAAGCGTCTCTCAGCAAGGTTGGATAATGGGGGAAGGAGCCCAAGAGATAGCTCCCAAAATGTAGTCCAGAAACTTAACTCACTGAAGTCTTGCTGGATGGGAAGCAATGGGATGCCTTTGACCAGAGAATCAGGGTATCAGTGTCCAAAGAAGGATCCTCAGGAAGCCCTTAGGACTAGATTCAAGCTGACATGTCCACATCCTCCCTCTCTCTAATCCTCTGCCAGAAGTCCTCCTTCTCCCCCTGAGAATTCCCAAAATCATCTCTGGTCCCAACTGTCATGAACTGTCACCAATGGCTTTCTTCTGGCTCTTTTTGTCCCATTCCCCATCCTTACAGCTGTAAGTTGGAACTGGGATATTATATTTTGATTTTTGTGGGTTAAAGGTCTCTCTCTTTTGCCTAGAAGATTAACTGTCCTCATATTAGGAAAACAGTAGTCTACTTTCAAATCTCTGATCTGCATTTATTTGCTAAAGTAAAGTTTTCAATTTTTCAAATTACTGACTTAAAGCAATAGAATCTTTCCATTATCAGTGAGGAATCAAATTAAAGGAACAAAATTCAAAATAATTTTTGATGTTTCCTTATCTTCTCTTTATTTCATGGTTATTAGAAATGTCATCACTTGAGAATATTAGTTGAACAAGGAACATGGATTTACAGTTTCATGCTCTGTCAAATGTTAACATTTCAAGAGGAAGTTAATTGTGTAATAGAATCTGATTTCTTCTTGGAGGCATTTTACTTGTGAACTAAAAGAATTGAATATGGAAACAATATTGTTTCTCATAATAGTTTTGAATTACTTGAAAAATATTTTAAAATTATTTAGTCATGGTTTGGAAATTTTTAGTCTGATATTAATTAGGGAGAAACATTGAACAGTAGAGATCCAGTCTTAGAGACTAGAAGAACTAGATTCAGAGTAATACCCATTTATATAGCACCTACAATGTACCAGGCACTGTGCTAAATGCTTTACAAATATTGTTTCATTTGATTCTCACAAAAACCCTAAAGGTGATGTTTTTTCCCTGTTTCATAATTGAAGAAACTAAGGCATTAAAAGGTTTAGTGCCTTGCCCAGGTTTACACATCTAGGAAGTGTTTGAGGTTGGATTTGAATTCAGATCTTCCTGATTCTAACCCCAGTCCTCTACTTTTTACACTACTTAGATGCTTCATTTTGGGTTCCACCACTGACACATGTTAGCTATATTATCCTAGGAAAATAACTTAAATTTTCAGTGCTCCTAAAAGGAAGTCCATGATTAGAGAAGGTAATAAATTGCATTAGAAGAATAAATTTTCTTCTTAGGAGTTCTTAATAACATTGAAAATCATAGTCTAGACTAAAAAAATGAACAATTTGCTACAGAGATTTTCACTAAGAATTACTTATAATAACTAAGATGTTTGCTCTCTGTCATGTATAGAGATGTTTTCTCTACTGAAGTAGGGACCACTTATGAATAAAATAATAACTTTCCAAAATTTTTAGATTTTTATTTTTATTTTAGGTAAAGAAATCCAATACCTTTAATTTAACTACTTTTATGAAGTAGAAAAAGAGATACAGATTTATAAATAAAAGATATGTAAGGTACATTTTATATTTATACTATATACCATACTATATTTATATAGTTAAGAGAGAGGAAAATGGAGAAAAATTCAGAAAAGATTTAGAAAAATGAACAAAGAGAATGAGGATTTGAGAGTTTGGGAGATTAAAAGAAATAAAAACTAGGAGTAAATGGAGGGAAATAGAGAGGAAAAAGGTCAGAGGAAGATAAGTACAGAGACAGAAAGAAAGACAGCAGTATATATATATATATATATATATATATATATATGTTATCCAGTAACCTTGGCTAAAATATTCCTCATTCTCAAAGGCCTCAGATAATCACTGGAATAGCCTCTAATTTTCTGGAATTATCCCCACCCCATTTCTGTGCTATTGGGCCACATATCCTTTTTACTTAGAGCAGTGATGGCAAACATTTTAGAAACCATGTGCCATGCCCCACTCATCCCTGGAGACCTTGTGCCATGCCCCACCTTCCTTAGTCCACAGAGAGGAGGGAGGAAGTGCTCCCACTGGGCTGCTGGCGGGAGGATTGGATAAAGGGAGGATTGTCCTCAGCATGTCCTTAGCGAGAGGAAAGGGGGAGGGAAGCAGCTCAAGCACTCCCCTCCCCTCCCCTCCATCTCTGCAGCCTGTGAGCCCCTCGCTTTACTCACTGTGTGTTCCCACTGGGCTGCTGGGCAGAGGGGCGAGGGATGTGAAAAATTGTCATCAGGCTCAGTGGAGAGGGGGAGGAGAGCAGCTCTATCTGAGTACCTCTACCTAACTAATAACAAACTTTGGGGCATTTGGTGGGGAGGGCAGTACATGCCCACAGAGAACACTTTGCATGCTATCTTTGGCTTATGTGCCCTAGGTTTGCCATCACTGGCTTAGTCTGTTTTCTGAAATCCATCTTTCTTATCACTCTCAAGCACTCTCAAGCTAGTCTGAATCTTTTACATCTCTGACACATGCTCATCCCTAGTTTTCCTCACTCTTTCCTTAGGGGGCTGGTGTGTTTTATAACTTCTACTGGAACATTTTCTGCTGCCACTTACTTTGCAGCACACTACCTAAAACTTTATTCAGACAATTTGCTAAAGCTCTGATCTCTTAAGTGTTTCCATTTCAGTTAGATGTGTAGAGTAAGGTCTTGTTAGAAAATTTTCAAACATCAACTCGAAAGTATGTATGTATGTACCTACACACACACATACACACCAAATAAGCAGGAATTTATTTCTCCTTTCCATAAATGACATATAGTATTGAACTCTTTAAGGGGCTCCATATAGAAAAATGGACATTATATCTTAGTTGGGTATTCCTCAGATCCTTTTCTTGGAGAAATTAATTCTTTTTAAGGAAACATTCTCTCATCTACACTGTATCAAAGGTACTGACATATCTCACAATACTTCCATTTCACTTTTAAGGTCATATTTGTATTGGGCCTATACTTGCTCCCTGCTCATTTTGATAAATATTTCCCCAACAATAATAATAACAATAGGATAAGATGACCTTTCATGTCTTCAAGTAATCAGGATGAGAATCAAGAATAAGAAAATCATTTCACCTCAACTTATTTGGTGATTTGAACTAAATCCATTCTTGCCAGGGAACTTTAAAAAAGCTATAGTTCTTTCTTTGTGGACTAAAGAGCAAAGAAACAGGAGACTAAAATGCAAGTTTACAATCCAGCCTTAGGAGTTAGGTATGACAGCAGTCAAAATTTCTTACTATAGATAGGTCCAGGAGGTCCACAGCATTGATTCACCATTTCTTCTCTTACCAGGTCAAATCCTTAAAGACTATCACATGTCTTTGTGGCAAAGAAATGTTTTGTGGTCTTATTGGTTTAAATCAGAGTCTCAGTGGTAGGACTTGACCAAGGGAGACAATTTTAGAAGAGCTAAATTTTGTGGGGACATCAAGAAGAACTGTTTGTATAAATAGGGGTTTATTTTTGTCTTTGTATAACACTAATATCTTACCACAAAGACCTGAGAAGAATAAAAATAAAACAGAGTGTGTTGTTCATAAAGACAAAGTGTTAAGAGTAATGACTACAACTGGTTTACCGCAGAAAGTTGATTCTGTTATTCACAACTTTGTACCTTGACAATACTTTTTACCACCCTTCAGCTCTCGCTTTTCCCTCTTCATGGTTTCACTCCTAACACCTGAAAACTATTGTGAAGAGTTGCTGTGAAGACTGTCAACACTGGCTTTCAAAAGAGGAAGATGGTTGCTTTTTATCAGAATGATCTTAAAACAATAGCAATAGCACTATGTTGGGAGACTTATAGAATATGTAGACTCAGAAATCAGCTAAGTAAAAGTTATCACGTGTGTTTATATATAAAGAGAGAGAGAGAGAGAGAGAGAGAGAGAGAGAGAGAGAGAGAAAGAGAGAGAGAGAGAGAGAGAGCTTTAAGCCTTGCAAAGATTTTTAGAAAAACTATCTCATTTTAACATCAAAACAACTCTGGGGGGCAGCTGGGTAACTCGGTGGATTGAGAGCCAGCCCTAGAGATGGGAGGTCCTAGGTTCAAATGTGGCCTCAGACACTTCCCAGCTGTGTGACCCTGGGCAAGTCACTTGACCCCCATTGCCTACCCTTACCACTCTTCTGCCTTGGAACCAATACTCAGTATTGACTCCAAGATGGAAGGTAAGGATTAAAAAAAAAAACTCTGGAAAGTAGGTGCTATTATTCCCATTTGCTGTGAGAAAACTGAGTCAGATAGAAGTTAAATTAATTGCACAGGGTTATACAGCTAGTAAGTGACTGGGGTTCAATTTGAACTCAGGCCTTCCTGACTCCAGATTTAGTGCTCAATCCACTATGCATATACTGGCATATCAAAAGAAGGAATTTCTCTTTGTTTCCATCTCTGTCAGTGTGTCTCTGTCTCTGTCTCTCAAGGAATAAAGGAATATCATTGGTCATCAAAAATTCCCATCTCTTCAATATGAATAACTCTCTCTTTTACTATATGCTATTCTTTTTTTCCTTTTCAGTGCCATTCTTTTTGTTGTCAGGGTCTCTCATTCACTTCTTCATGGTCTCCTGTGGAGAAGGCCTATAGCCACTTGCATTAGAATCATAAAAAACTTATAGATAAGAAGGGGCCTTAGAGATGACTGAGCATTCCTCCTTTTTTTTTTTTTTCAGATAAAAAAACTAAAGCCTGAAGGAATCGAGTTGTCCCTGGTCATAATATTAACTAGTGGAATGAACCAGGACTAAATTCTTAGCACATGTTCTTTCTAGCATTCTGCTAGCATCTGAAACATAGTAATGTTTTAAGTATTTGTGCTGTGACTCAATTGACCTTATTTGTACAAAATTTTAATAAAATAGAATATACATCTATTTAGATTAGCAATCCAGGAGGAAAAAGTTTTAGTTGCCTTCAGAATGCCATTGCTCTAATAAACAAATAATTTTTAAATACATATAGTTCTTTATAATTGCCTAGTATATTTATAGTCATGAGTACGTTTAGTTTTTTTTAAACCCTCACCTTCCATTTTGCAATCAATACTGTGTATTGTTTCTGAGTCAGAAGAGCTGTAAGGGCTAGGCAATGGGAGTTGAGTGACTTGCCCATGGTCACAGAGCTAAGAAGTGTCTGAGGCCAAATATGAATCTGGGACCTCCCATCTCTGCTCCTGGTTCTCTATCCACTGAGCCACTTAGCTGCCTCCTTTAGTCACAGCATTCTAGTAGGTCATTATCAACATGTACCTTGAGATGGTCAAAATTTGAGCTTTGGTTTTTCCAGTTGTTGGAGTCAAACTATAGGCTAGGGAAAGTTGTGCTTCATGATTATAGTAAGAACAAGTTTGTATCTCATTGTTCTTTTTTAGTTATAAAAAAACCATATAATCCACCTGGACAACATTAAATAGAAAAAGAACAACAGCAGGATACTAATATGCCATTGGTTATTTCTATCTGAACTCCAGCAATAAAAAAGGTAATAATGATAGTAACTATAACCATATACTGCTAAGTCACAGAGAGGCAGAAATACTTCCCCTAGCCCTTTCTCCTATGAAGTCTATACCTATTTCACTCTGAGTATCATTAACTGGCTGTAATAAACCCTGATTAGTACCTTTTCAAATCATGTACAATGTGGGTCACTCTCATCACTCTATTTCCTGAAAAGTTCTCAGGGGAAGATGCTTAGCTCATATGCTATTCAGGTATTTTGGGAACAGGACTGCTATGCTCTGGAAGGGATTGGAGAGAAGGAATTAATTCAGTTTTTTCTCTGTGGGTTTATAATCTGCCTTTATTGGATCATATAACTGAATTGAATAAAACTAACATTCGAAATCATATAAAGTAAATTAGGAATATTGAGTATTGACAAAACAAACCTCATACCTAAGGTTGCCTCTAAATGAAGCATGATAGCTTCTAATTACACTGAGGCAACAGGTCTTTGTTCCAAAGTGCTGACTGTGGATTGGGGAGGAGGAGAGGTGAAATGAAGGAAAGCTTACTTTCTCTTTGCAGAATGTACTGCATCATCCTACCCCATAGTCCTTCATCAAGAGATGCCACTTGGTGGCATAATGCCCCTCGGTCTCCTCCATGAGGTCCTAGGTTTACTGTATTCTTTTACTGGCTAGTTCTCTGGCTACCTACTTCTCTTGGATTTGAAACTCTGATTCTGGGGAAATAAGCCAACTCTTCTCTAATACAAATGGGCCCACAGAGTAATTGTTCTCTGTTCTTCTGAAGCTGTCCACACACTCTACTACTGAATCTTACACAGCTGAAAAAATATTCTAAGTTATGGTTCTGGAAGGGAAGAATAATTCTAAGTAGAATATCTCTTTTGCTATAGGAAGTGAATATAAGGATGTTTGGGAGCCATGGGTTGATTATATAATTATTTAAATGATTATAACAAATATACAAAACTATACCACATTAATATACAATAATAATAGTGATGATTTCTGTAGTGTTCCTTAATTTTTCACATGTCGTGACTCTTTTCACGTTGTTACTATCTTGAAATACCTTCTTTGCCTTTCCCCTCCTTATTCCTTAAAAACTTGAAATGGGTAGTGATTACTGAGGATGTTCAGTAGCCACACGGAGTTTATGGTTGCAAATTAGAAACTACTAAAAATCCCTCAGGATAGTCTTGTATAAATTATCAAATGGATCACTTATAACCTTTCCATGTAGTAGATGGATTCATCCAATTTGAAGAGTACTTTTCCATTATCTATTCCATGGAGGCAGCTCAGTTCTGTTTAGAAGAAACTACCACCCTATTGCCTCTAGGCATCCATTCATTCTTACATGAAATGTACTGTAGTTTAATATCAAAAATATTTTTTACCTATTATCCTACCTCCTGAATTCTGACCGCAAACTCTTGAGATTTAGCACATTCACACACTAAAAAAAATCTCAATTAATAGCAAGTCATACCCTTCTTCAGACATTTTAGAAATTCAAGTGCTCAATGCAAGATCAAAAGTCAGAGAAAGGCAGAGTTAGTGATAAATACAGGTTTCCAAATTCTCAGACTCTTGTGTAGCTTCTGCCTTGAGAGATTCAGAATATCCTAATGTGAAAGAGAGGCAGGGCTAGCCAGAGGAAAATTTGAAAGAAGATAAAGCTAGTGTGTACCACAAATCCCCTTTTGAAGAAAGCCAACCTCCCAATGACCTCATCTAATGAGAGTTTGTTAAGTACCTTCTCTGTGCAAAGACTGTTCATTTCTACAGACACATAGACAAATGAAAACTGATTGCATTTTACTGAAACTCATATTCTTAAAAAAACACTGGGATGGAAAGTATTTTTCTGTTCCTTTCATCCTTCATCTAATATCAAATTTAATTGTCTTCATTTCCTAATGTGCTCATCATTATTAATATAATAGTACTATCCCTATGAAATAACACTTAATTTAACATGACCTTTTTAATCAGGAAAGTACCTTAACCCAAATGTCTGGTTTTCTGAATCCATTTGTTTGATATCAATTTCATGTATTTCATATTCAAAGGTAGGCCATTAAGGGAGATATCTGGGAAGTTGGGCAATCATTCACCTATGAAACAAACAGAATGCGGTGCTCGTCACTGGAGGAAATACCAAGTTTGACTAAGACTCAAGATATAGTCTTATAACCATGTTCATATTATATGTAGACAAAGATCTTCCTACTCTACAAGTTCTTACTATATGAATTTCTCCTTAATAATGCCTATATGATATCTCTATATGTGTACACATGCATATATAGAGATTTTTCTTTATTTTCTTTTAATAACAAATTTCCACATACATTTTCCAAAGTTTTATGATTCACATTGTCTCCCTCCCTTCTTTCCTTCCCCCTTCCAGAATTGATAAGCTGTTCAAATTGGGTTATATGTGTATTATCAAGCAAAACACATTTCCATTATGTAGAGATTTTGAAAACTATTTCAATATAATTATTTTCCATCATAATATTTATTTTATACATTTGAAATTACTTTGAGAAGCAATCTATAGGTTTCTGCATACTGAGAAAATTTATCAAACACATGCATTATTCTGAAAATTAAAATAGTCGAGATTTCCTCTTCTGAAAACCCACAGACAGAAAGACAGGCGCGCGCACACACACACACACACACACACACACACGATTCTTGCCCTAGAGATGCTATGTAAGATGTTATGCAATATCGTTGAGCAGGGCACGTAGGGGTCACAGTGTATTGAGTATAGGGCCTGGAGTTAGGAAAACTCATGTTTCTGAGTTTAAATCTAACCTCAGACCCCTGGGCTGACTGACCCTGGGCATCACTTAAACTTATTTGCATTAGTTTTCTCACCTGTAAAATGAGCTGGAGAAGAAAGTAACAAACCACTCTAGTATCTCTGCCAAGAAAACTCCAAAATTGTATCAACAAGAATTGGATGGTTCTTAACAACAAAAATTATCACTGAGATGGTATTCTAGGAGCCCTATTTTCAGCACACAAGCATTTTAGTGACTGAAGGAAAGGATGTACAGACAAAGAAGGGGAAAAAAAGCTGACCTAAATGCCAGGGCTCTGTATTTCTCTAATATTGATATTCTAGAGAACATAAACATAATAACTAACATTTATATAGCATTTTAAGGATGCTTTAAGGTTATAAAGTACTTTAGATACATCCTTTCATTTGATCCTACCAACAATCCTGTTAGTTAGTTATTATTCTTATTGCACAGATTGGAAAAATGAGACTGAGAGAAAATAAATACCGTTACATAGTGGCCATGAATCTGAAGCAGAACTAGAGATAAACATGGGTTTCCAAATTCAGAATCTTCTCTGGTGCTTACATCTTCAAATCCACATCTGTCTAATTCCCTCTCCAAAATGTTGTCTCTATACTACCTAGCTGCCTTATGAATTTACCTCTGTTTTAAGATACAGACATTAAAATAAGAACTTTTGTTATTTTCCAAACTTCAGTAGTACATAATACTAAGTTCTCACCGAATTCACGTTTGATGATCTTCTAATACAGTCATCTGAAATTTATTTTTAATTGTAATAGATATTCAAATGTGTATGCATTTGTGTATGCATACACATTGCAACATTGATCTCTGTAAAAGGAAATATTAAATTTATTAGGATAATATGTGCATTTGTTAGTTATTATAATGTTTATTTCAATTGAGAATGCTTTCATTTTTTAAAGTAGCATTATTATTATTTTTCTTATTCTTTTAAAAATTATAACTTATGTCTTCTGTCTTAGGATCAATACTAAGTATCGATTCTAAGGCAGAAGAGTAATTAGGGGTAGGCAATTAGAGTTAAGTGACTTGCCCAGAGTCATGCAACTAGGAAATGTCTGAGGTCACATTTGAACCTGGCACCTCTGGTCTCTGGGCCTAGTTTACTATCCAATGAGCCACATAGCTGCCTCTGTGTGTTATTATTTTTTGATAAGGTATTCAGTGAATCCATGTATGTGAATCCTACATTTGTAAAAAAGTTCATGCTGTTAGTCAATATTTCTATATGGATACAGTTCTCATTGAGCTATGAGAATCTCTTTACCTGAAGGATCCTACAAAATAATACCATAAACTAGATCCAAGTTAAAATTGAGGGACATGGACCCAAGTTTAATTTTGAGCCCAAGAGATAGAAAAGAAATTGGTGAAATGGGGAGAGTTGCAGCCAAAAAGGAACAGGAAGACAATATTTTTCTCACAAAATCTTTATTTCAGAGATGTAGAGCAAGCACCTCATTTGTAAACATTTTTTTCTTTATATAGATGAATAGGTTTCCAAATTTTATTTAATCATAATTCTATGTGTCACAGTTATTAAAATTAGTGTACTTTTAATGATGTCCTCAGAGGATGTTGAGTTAGAAGGGTTATTTGCCCCCATACAAAATTGTTCCAGACTGCTATGCTCTGTCTGACCTTGTGTCTGTCTCTCTCTCCTTGTTTGATGATTAACTGTCAGTTATTCTTCTTACTGATGTCATTCTACCATATTTCCCAGCATACCCCATTAATGTCCCCTTGCATTCACTCTTTGTAATCTTCTGTGAGCTGGAAAACCAAATAAACTTGTCTAATCTTGCTAGTATTGTGAATAAATTAAAAATAAATAGGCTGAGATTCAGGGCCTTTAATGGACCTTTTATTGGTAAAATGCAAGAGATACAGCATCACATAGTGAATCTTGAGTCAGGTTATCTACCCTGAAAATTACTAACTATATGGGTGAGAAATAATTTCTCCTGGTCTCTGTTTACTTGCCAATTGGAAATTACTGTGTCCAGTGAAGCATGGAGCTCAAAGAACAGGAAAGCTGAAGAGGAAGCAACTCAACATGCAATGTGGGCACCAAGAGGAGAGAAAGAGAGCTACATTGAAACAGGCATCAGCCATTTTTCAAAGAGGGCAGAGCATTTTTACTAAAAGGATAGTGTCCACGACTACGTGATAAACATAAGAAAATAATGTAATATATAATGCAGACAGGCAGGTGGCTACTTCAAAAGAATTCTGAAGTTAATTAAAAGATGCATGAATCACATCTAAGCTTTTGCTAAATCTTTTCTTCAAGTTTAAACATGTATGCATGTAACGCTAACTTGTGAGTGGGGCATTAACGTGTGAATGGAGTTATCATTGTCTGCAACAAGAAATTATCTTTGGCCAAAGATCTTGTCTCATCCCAGATATTGGGACATTAGCCTGTGTATGAGACACTAGCTTATGGATGGAACTTTAACTTATTAAATGGAAGCTTCTGAAATTATCTAGGCAAAAAAAAATGTGTTTGCATCTTGCTTTTCCCCATGTCAGTACTTTGGTATTGATCCCAGAGTGATAGCCTCAGAACCTTCATCAACATGGTATCCATTATGTATCCATAGATACTTTTGCTTTATCTATTTGTATGCAAAGGACTGAAAATTTCCTTCTACATCTTTGGTGATTGCTTAACTTGCAGGATAACTTTCACTTAAAAATGGATTATTACTATGTATCTGTCTGTCTGTCTCCATCCCTCTATCTATTCTCTATTTTGATATCTATCTTGCAGTCTAGTCTGTACTTATGATTTCATTAATGTAGAGAATTTCCAGTAAGGAAACTTCCGTTATCATAACAGATCTGCTTTTTTTTCTGAAATTTATTGTCCTACACAATTGCTTGAGGGTACTGAAGTTTCATTATGTACCAGGATCTCAAAGCAATTCTGTATCATAAGAAAGACTTTAAAATATATATTTTGACATCTTTTGCTAGCTTTCAATCCACTATATGACAACTCCCTTTATATAATACATTTACTCTGTGTATGTGTATATGCATATGCAATTATCCCTTCCACATCATGGATATTAGAGATGTGGTGCCCCCTAGATCTGGAAAATCCACATAAAACTTTTCAGGCCTCTCTCCCTTCATGCTAGAGAAATCATCTGAAATTTTTCTTTTTCTTTTACGGAGTATTTATCATACCTTATTGTAAATTTTGAGTTAAGTATGCATGTCTGAGTTTCCAAACTTTTTCTGTGTTGTTTCTGGTCTTCATGTACTGTCTGCAACTCTGCAACCCCCTCAAAAAATTTCCATTTAATCTCTCAATCCAATCCACAATATATTGAAACTGTGATGGAGGAAGTCGTGATGGGGATGAGATAACTACATACATGTGTGTGTATTTTTTGTGTGGATCTAGATTTAGATATATTTATATTCAAATTCATCTATGATCCCATCCAATTAGGAGTCATCCTCCACCTACACAAATTACAACCCTTTCATATCAATTCATCATTTGTGAATATATTCTCCTCAAAATTTACCACTGAAGTATCGCTCTGAAGCTTTGTAAATATCTACCCACCATCCTTTGCTTTAGCCACATCTAGGCATATAATTCATGCACACAACCATATTTAGAAACAACCATATTTGCAGTTATAAGGACACTTTATTATAATGGGGAAAGCACTCTATTTGGAGTCAGAGGACCTGGGTTCTAATTCTAGCTCTACTACTTTCTACTTTTATGGACATGGAAAAATATTTTCACCTTTCTGGATGGGTCTTACTTTCTTCATCTATAAAGTGAGGGATTTGGCCATGATTATTTCAGTTTTCTTCCACTTCTTTGAGTATGCCATTTTACATTTTCTATATAGAATATGATTTTTACAATTTAGACTATGACACATTAAGAAATAGTCCTTTCATTTTAGATGAAGGAGCTGATACCCAAAGAGATCGTGTCTGACCCTGAACCCAGGTCCCTTGATCTCAAATCCTATACCTTTTCTGTTGTACTATCCTGTGTTCTGTTCTTCTTTCCTAGGTTCCATTCATATATGAGTTTTACTATTTGCCTGAGCTTTTATTTGTTAATTTTACAGACAAACATTAACTGGAATCTTTGAATTGATAATAAATTCTAGTCTCTAGGAGTGATAGTTTAATGATGGTAACATTAGAGTGTCTGTTTTGCAGAATGTATTATTTAATCTATTTAGTTTTAGATTATCTGTCTACTACAGATATTATTTACAGTTTATCTGGATTGTATGTCTGTGCACATATTGCCAGCAGCAAGATTTCGTACAACTGATAACAAGGAAAATGCTGGGATATAGGGTCCAGGCAGAAAGCCAACAAGTTTACAGGAGCTTAGCAAGAGCTGAAACCACTGTATAACCATTCACTGTTTAGATCCTGAATGAAAGCAAAGGACAAAATGCACAACAATGAGGAAGGAGCAATTTTTTTGGCTCTGCTAGAATTGTGTTCTTTCTTAGTAGTTATCCTTGGCCTTTATTTACCAGATGCAAGACTATTTTGTTTTTTCCCCTTTGGTGTTCTGTTTTACCTTTTTTCTAAGCTTTTGAAGAGTGATCTTTGCATAATAGTAATCATATGCATATGTGTGTGCACTTGTGTGTATGTGTGCGAGGAAGGGAACGGGGGAGAGAGGGGAGAGTGAGAGGGAAAGCTATAGAGGAGAAGGGAAGAATGAAAGGATAGAAATGAGAGAGAGACAGAGAGAAGGATAACAATGTTGTGGTTTGGGCTCTCTCCCATTGTTCTTCCTCCCACTCTAGTAAAAGCAGGTACCAGTGTCATTTTCTGTGGAGAAGTAGTAAAAGCAACTCCTATTGATCTGTTCAAAATAACAAAAAATCATGTTGGCATTAACTGTATTATCTTGTTCATGATAAATTTGAACCCATCTATAACACTGATTATAAACACAAAATGCCAATGAAAATTCCAAATTATCTGTTAGAGTGTTACTGCTAAGACTCCTGTTTGAATATAAATAAATCTGTTTAGATTCAGGGTGTAGCTAAAAATATTATAAAGGGCCTGATTTCTTTAGGAAACAAACTTGTTAAAATGAAAGGTATCATTCATTGGGATAGATAAACCTGAGTGAGCAGAATAGAAATAGAAATGTGTGTGTATGTGTGTGTGTTTGCATGTATAATTCCATTAAGTGTATCACCTTTGGTTGATATTTAAATAATGTTACTCAGAAGGGTTTGCAGTCAAGATCATGAGTAAGATTGTAGAAATAGTTGAGGTCTAGATATTTTAAGATTTTCCTTTGAGTCTTAGTTGAGAAGATAAAATTACAATTTTCACTCTACTCTAAGGATCAGTAGAATAACCCTGAAACAAATGAAACAATACCTCTCACAATAGCCTGTAGTGACCAGAAAGAAAGAAATAAGTTCTAAGTTATATTTTTTTAAAAAGAGCTAGTGACAATTATGTTAATAGTTAATGTATAATTAAGAGTTTTCACTTTTTTTTGGCTTACTCCATTGTACTATTTCACATTGAAGGTAATATTCATTACCTAATCACTAAGTAATACTGAGAATATTTACAACTCAGTTATCAGTCAATCTTATCTGTCAAAATCATCTTAAAAGCACTTCTAGAAATTTTGAATGTTACCAAGTCTATTCACTAAAATTCATGCATTTTTTGTTCATGGCTAAATCCCTTAGACCTTCACTCAGAATGAATTTAACTTTTATTTCCTCTAAGTTTTTGAGTGCTTGGTTGTGTGGTTTCCACTCCCAAAGTAGATAAGAAACAATAAAAGAGAAAAAGGGAAAAGGCTGCTAAGGAAAGGGAAGAAAAAGGGGAAAAGGCTGAAAACTGAGAATCAGTAATTGACAATAGAACAAAATAAAAAGATTCATTAAAAATGAGTTCAATGCAATAAGTGGCGTAAAACCTAAAAAGTAGATACAAGAAAAAAAGCACATTGTTATGGTATAATTTAGTGTTCAGAAATAGTCTTCTGAAACTTAAACCATTATGGCATCAGGTGATGAGGAGGCAATGTGTCATCACGGAAAGAGTATTAGACTAGGATCCTGGGGAGCTACATCCTAGCTTCAATTCTTTCATTAACTTATAGTGGTTGGGGATAAGTCACTTAACGCCTCTGGGTCTGTCTCAATCTTACCTCTTTATAGTTAAGGAGTTGTCAACTAGGGCTAAAGTGAAAATTCTCTCCTAAATAAGGTGGAGAAGTGATCACACAAAAGAAAACACAATATTGAAGTAGCCTAAAATTGTAAATCTTTTACATAAACAAAAAATTCTTTTAAAAACCCTTAACTTCTGTGTATTGGCTCCTTGGTGGAAGAGTGGTAAGGGTGGGCAATGGGGGTCAAATGACTTGCCCAGGGTCCCACAGCTGGGAAGTGTCTGAGACCGGATTTGAACCTAGGACCTCCCATCTCTAGGCCTGATTCTCAATCCACTGAGCTACCCAGCTGCCCCCCATAAACATAATTGATATAACTACAAGTAGAGAAATTGTCAATTGGAGAAAATCTTTGTGTCATCTATTTCTGTTAAACATCTAATATTTAATATACTTAGGAAATTAACACATGACCACAACACATTCCCAAATGAACAATTAATCAAAGGCTATGAAGATATTGCTTATATGTGAAAAATTAGAAATTTTCAATCATTACTTGACATATTTCTCCAAATCTCCATAGAAAGATAAGTCCAAATTGTACCAACTCTGATTTTGCTTTCCACCCAGATAACTAGCAAAATTTCAAAGATATAGTAATATTCAATTTTACAAGTGCTACCGTAAGGCAGACAAAGTAATATATTACTGGTGGAGCTGTGTTACCATTGCATAAAACAATTTAGTATTTTGTGAGTCACCAAACTGATCATATTCTTAGACCAAAAGATACTTTTATTGGAAAAACACCATCAAGAACCTTAAAGGCAGAAATAATACCCACATAAAATTAAAAGTATTTTTGGCATTACTTTTTATGTATTAGAAAAGAACTAGAAACAGAAATGCTACATGTCATTTATGGAAATGGCAAAACACATTTTGGCATATGATTGCAGTGAAAAATTATCATACTTTCCATAAACGATTAATAAGAATTCAAGAGAAATTTGGCAGGCATATATGAAATGATTCTGTATGGATTGGATACTACATGAAAAACAATATACTCAATTTCTACAATATAAATGGAAAGCATAGTAAAATAAAACTGAAATCTATAAAATTATGACAAATATTGAGTCCACAGTCAATATGAGGAAATAGAGTAAAGCTGTGGGAATATGGATGTAGGAGAAATATATTTTTAGTTGTCTAGGATAAATTTCAGCTACATTGAATCATTCCTTAAGAGTCTTGGATAGTAGACCATTTGCCATGTGACTCTTTTATATGAGGAGTCTGTGAGGATTCTGAGTGCTCTATCCTTCCTTCTTTCAGTTTCCCATATCCGAAGTGAGTCTAATATTTGTTTGTGCTACTCTAATTAGATACCATGAATCACTTGGCAATAGCTAACAGAGTTGACAAGTAGTCGTCTCCAAAAAAAATCAAGAAGCCTTTCTGGAACATCTTGCCCTTAGTCCTGCCAAAGTAATAGAAATTCATATTGATGTTTGTAAAGAATAATTTCAAATTATTTTTTAATGTAGTTTATAAACTTATGAAGGTAAGTGTACTGTACTTGGAAATAAGGTTTGCTTTGATACTTAGGAAGTACATTGAACAACATAAAACAGCCTAAAGAGTAGAACTAAATGGCATAAATTATCAGCATCTGCGCATGTGTTTAAACAAAATGATGAACAGAATTATAAGGTATTTTTATGCATCCAAAAGTGAGATTAAAAGTTTTGAGGAAGGTTTGCTATGAGAATCATATTCTGGTGTAAAATTTATAACAACCTATGGATACTCATTCAGTTGCTCCAAGTTTTTTATTTTATTTTTGCCTACCATTGCACACATTTTTTATCACAGGTTAAGACAGCAGATGGCTCTCTTGAGTTTTCCTTGGTGTCCTTAAAACTGTAAACAACCATGCAATGTTTCTGAGAAAGAAGTGGAGCAGCACAGATTTCAGGCTGGAGGATTTACCTAAGCTTCACCACTATGGTTCCCCCTCCCCTTTCTCCATGAAATTCTCTCCTAATCCCATGTGTCAAACATAATAGGAATGACCAGTAGCATTATATGAAATTCATGATATGAAGTTAAATGAACAAATTGTGAAAGAATCAGTGATATTTGGCTCTGCACCAGTGTATCTGATGCTAATTTCTGGTTAAAGAAAGGAATATGCAAAATACTCTTCTCCCTTACCCCAGCTTAAATGATTTGAGAGCCTGTTCTCCTTTTAGTCAGTGAGAGTTGTGAAGTTTGATTTCCTTTCCACCTTAAAATATGCTTAATGACAGAGACTGGCTTTTATTAGAACAAAATGTCAAGGATATCCTGGTATCTGGACAATGTTCTGACATTCTGGAAACCCACCTCAGTATCATAGCCAACTTGAATAGAACCCTGTCCATGGTGCTAAAATATAGGCTTACTGTGCTGTACTCAATTGCTAATGAGCACACTGATAATGAGCAGCAAAGAAATGGGGCTAACTGAGTGAAGCAACACATCAGGAAGAAATACAGGGAAAATCTCATTTTAATTATCCAAAGAGTTGAGAAAAGATTCTAGTTTAAGAAAGTTTATATCAAGAAAAAATATAATACAGTTAATGGAAATAAATTCAAATTGTGATAAAAGCTAAATTTAAGATGTATTTTCAACCTTTTAAAGAATTGAGACATATTACTTGGGATAATTGGCTCATAAAATTTTAGAGTTGTAAGTGATCTTATAAGACCAATAGTCCACAACATTATTTTTCAAAGGAGAAACTGAGGAACAGAGAGTAAGTGACTTACCTAAGGTCATACAACTGATGAAAGGCAGAACTTGGACTGGTACTAAGATGTCTGATTCCTTCTCTAGAACTCTACTCCTATCCTCCAATGACCCCTAATCTACATATTTTAGCAATGATATGCTTTTTTATATTCACCTCTTTATGACAATTAAGAACAAAGCAAAAACCACTGTAAGCAAACTTATTTGGTTAACTTAATTTTAAAGCAATGTTGAAATTCTGATGGAGAGTATCCGGCTATAATCTCTTTGGTGACAGAGATCTGTAATGGCAATTCTTCACCCATGATTAGGTTTTTTTGGTTAAACCAGGGTCAAGAAATTTTAATTTGTAGTAATTGGTCAAAGTATTAGAAATATTTGTTTTTACCATGATAGATTTCTCTTCATGGGGTGGAATGTTTAATAGGATTGTCCAGTCAACCAAAATGAAATTAGCTGAAAGAAGAAAAATCAAGTAAGAAAGTGACTAGAAAATTGATGAAGGATAGTCCCAGGAAGCTATGTTTGTAAGTAACATGAATTTCTTTGTGTTACAGTTTGGTGTGTTGAGTGAGAGAATAATAATAGCTTTAAACTGAATGTTCCTTTGAGGTTACTCATAATCTTTGAAATATGTAGGAAAACCACTTTCAATCCCCCCTTTTCAGATGTGAAAATTAAGGAACTCAGAGGTAAAAATGACATGGACATGGTCACTTAGTTAATAAATCATCCAATTAATTAGCATCTATTTATTAGGGTTATGTAAGACACTTCTGTGTGTACACACTATTGTGTGTAAGACACTTTATGAAGTGCTGGCAATACAAAAAATGTTAAACACCCCTCCATCAAAAGAATTGAAAGATTGGTAACACCATTCATATACAGTTGTATACAAAGTAGATATAAGGTAAATGACAGAGCCAGGATTCCACCCAGGTCTGTTGACTCCAAAATTTCAGAACTAGAACTCTTTCCAGTACACTTTGTTCTGTCCACATCCCAAGAAGGTGGAAGAAACACACTGTCCAGTCCATTTTATTATTAAGTACTACTTATATCCACCTGAGCCACAGCATAGTGGCTACTAACTAGTCCTAAAACATATTCACCTTATATTCAATTGTTTCTGAGTCATCTCCCCCAACCCTTAAGAAGAAAGTCAGTCCAAAGTAAAAACTCAGGATGAGTGATGAAATAATTGGGAAGATTTAGATGCTGATCAGAGAAGTGCACAATATGCCTAAATTACAAATGATCAACCTTTGCACTGTATTCTTTTCCCTTGACTGACTGAAAGTGTTTCTTTCCACCTTACTCAGACAAAGAGAAAAACTATGAGTCAGTTTAGATTAGGCTATGAAGAGACCCTCAGGCTGCAATGGGGCCCGTATCTTACTCAAAATTGTTTATCATAAACGCAATATGTATAAAATCTTTTGATTCTCAAATGAATCTCTTTTCTCCCTCTGGCTGCCCACCTTTCGCACTAGATTGTGAACCATTGAGCTTAGTTTATTTCTTTTTCTTTGCCTCCCCATAATGATTACCAAAATGGGGCAGAGGAAGAGGAAAAAGTAGAAGCCCTGAGCAAAAGCCAGGATCTGTCACTCGGGTGTATCCTAGAAACCACAGATCTGTATCAGCCAAGCATAAAGTGTGTCTCTCTCCCAACCCTACCTTCTCCCCCCTTCCCCCACCCCTTCCTCCCTCCCGGGTGCTTGAATTTCACTGTCACCCTAGGCAGAGCTGTGTCCTAGACAGACTGAAGATTTGGAGAGCAGGGAGGGAAAACAGTCTGTGGCATTGGATACAGACTTCTGTGGCTTTCCTTTTCTTGACAGTCTTTCCACAAGGGACAGAAGATGACCTCGGGACTACAGGAGGCAGAGGCTCAAGTTATGTGTTAGCTATTTGTTGTCACTGGAACACAGAGGACATTTGTGTTTCTCCCACCCCTGGGGGACGAGGGGGAGATAGAACATCAGCGTTTCTGTTATGCCTTCCCCAATCTTCCCTTGGGCGCTATATCCTCTCCAGCTGATGCTTTCCCAGCTGCTGCTGCCTTAGTCCTCTCCTTTAACAGTTACAAGGAGGGGCTTAGGGTGGGGTCTTTTCTTGCCTGCTCATATCACCTTTTCCTCTATAACCTTCCCCCCTTTCCCTCCTACCAACCATCCCAAAATGGACATGCCTGTCCTTCCTGGTGGCAGAGGGGAGAGCCCCACAAGTTAGGGTGGGCTAGGTGAGGTGTAGAAAGAGCCAAGCCCCACTGTTCCACCCCTTACCTCCATTTCCCTCTGCCTGGGATTCAGTGCTGCAGGGATTAGCCTAGGCGGGCTAAAGCACATCGCCCTCCAACCAGAACTGAGAGTTCCTGGAGACCTGGAAGACACATTATAGCCAAGAAGCTCAGCTAAGCTAAGGAAGCGGCTGCTGCTACTGGATCTATCTATTTATTGGAGATTAGAGATTTCCCACCAACAGCAACGCACCCAAATCCCTTCAACTCGTCCTCCTCCTTCACCACCCCCTCCTCCTCTCCTTTCTCCTCCTTTCCCTCAGTCTCTTGGTAACCCCCTGTCCTCTGTATCCCTTCTTTGCTTCTTTCTTTCGTTATTTAAAGAAAGAAATGAGGGAGAAGAGGTGGGAATATGGGAAGACTGAAATGAAGCGCTTTGATTGCACATCTCCGGGGAGAAGATTGCTCTCTCCAGATGCTGATTTCTAAAAGCACTTGGCAATCACCGTCAGGAGTCTTGAGCAGGAGGCAGTGGTGGCGGCGGCTGCATGGGCCGGTTGGCATCGGAAGCCAGGGTGTTCAGAGGCGGTGGTGGCAGCAGCAGCAGTAGCAGCAGTGGCGGCAGCGACAGCAGCAGTACTGTGAGTGAGAAAGCCTGGTGCCAGCTATTCCCCGTGAATGACTGATTGCCTTGAAGCCAGCCAAGGCTCTGCTCTGCCAGCTCAGAGCCTAGGTTCAAGAAACCTAGCCTCCAACCCGTATTGAACTCCTAGCCGGAGAGAGGCAAAAGAAGGAAAGAAGGTATCTCTAGTGGCACCGGAGGGAGCAGTGGAAAGCCGAGCTTCTGGGGACTGCATAGTGAACGGCATCAGCGAAGAAGCCAGAAGCAGCAGTCCTGCTGCAAGTTGCTGGTGGGGGTGGGTGGCTGTGAAGACCCGTGTCTGCCCCTTGTGTCTTCAGGCAGCTCGGCCAAACCAGGAGATTCTCAACTAGCCCAAAGGCTCGTGTGCCTGGCACATGCTAAGTGCATAGAGGAGATGGGTCCCTGCAGGGACTGAGCGCCCCCTCTTCTATCCCATCTCCAACCCTCCCTATCTGCCCCACAAGCTCTCCTGTCCAGTGAGTGAGGAGCCTGTGTCCCATTCCTGCCCCTTTCCCCTTGATCCCTACTGCCCTTTCCCATCCCCATTCCAACACTAATCTACACGGGACTGGTGCCTGAACCACACGATGGCCGCTGCCATCGCTAGTGGCTTGATCCGCCAGAAGCGGCAGGCACGGGAGCAGCACTGGGACAGGCCCTCAGCCAGCAGGAGGCGGAACAGCCCCAGCAAGAACCGGGGGCTATGTAATGGGAACCTGGTGGATATCTTCTCCAAAGTGCGCATCTTTGGACTCAAGAAGAGAAGATTGAGGCGCCAAGGTCTGTAGATGTGGTGCTTTCCCACTGACCTCTTCCGTTCCCTTCTCCCTTGCTTTGACCCATCCCCTTGCAGGTCACTTTTGTTGGTTTTTCTTGGTTCCCGTCTCTCCTCTTGTCCCTGGGTCTGTAGCTTCCTATCTCTTTCCCTTCTTCTCCATTCCCTTCCTCAGTGCCTTTTCCTGGGAGATGGGGATGCTCTTCTCTGGGGCAACCTGTAGCAACGGAAAACTTAACAGGGCCAAGAGCTTTTGGCAAGTTTATAGCGCTCCTAGCTCCTGTTCTCCCTGGCTCCCACTCATGCTCTGGGTCTCCTGGGGAGCTGTGTGCTTCAAAATCTTTTCCTGCCTTCCCAAGAACCGCTTTCCCCAGAGGCTACAGCCTTAGATGATGTGTTCATCCTCTAGTAGTGTCAAGTCCTTGGGGGAAATCCATTTTAACTAAATGAGCTCCTTTCATTTCCTTTCCTCTTCCACTCTTCTGTCTACACCCCTTCTCCCATTTCCCTAGCTTTTCAGCTGTGGGGCAGATGACCTGTAGCTTCAACACACCCTTGGCCAGTATTAAGGATTTTTTTTTTATTATTTTGGCAACTTTATGTTTGAGGAAAAGTGAGTGGATGGACTTCTGTGGGTGAAGCTTCCTATATGATTAGAACTATCCCAAAACAGAGGAGAGGTTTAATTTTAAGCACAGGACCATGCCAGTCATTCTCAGATCTGTTTGCGTGTGTATGTGTGTGTGAGTGAAAAATCCAGTTTATGATTTGAAGAAGTCAAATGACTTAGGGTTTGCTTTTTGTTTGATTAAAAGAGAGCAGTTGATTTCACTAGGCAAAACAAGTACTGAATGTTGGAGAGTATAATAACTTTTTCTTAGAAATTATTTTTAAAGAAACACCATATTTGGTCTTTGTAGCAATTTCTATGTTTACAGCATTCTTCCTCCTGAGTATGACCAGATTTTGTTTGTTTCTTTTGCTTGATTCTTCATCCAGTTGCTAATAACAGTTGCCTCTGAGGACATGAAGAGTGTTCTGTATGTGACAGAGGTTTGTTTGGTTTTCAACCTTATTAAAATAACAAAGTAGGTTTGGAAGGAAAGAGAAAAAATACATATATTGATGTGGATAGGTGTGTCTGGATGCAGAGAACTGATCGTCTGGACACACAGGTGTATTTATTTTTAATGCTTTGTAGATCCTCACATGAGATGAATGCATTCTGTGGATAGTATCTTATGTATATATGTTATATATATATATATATAATGTGTATATATGCATATATGTGCACATATATATGTACACACACATCACCTCACATCCCCTCACATTTATATTTACCTTATTGGAAAAAAGAATAGAACTTATTAACAAAAAGATTAAAGCCAAAAATGAAAAAAAAAATTCTAAATAGCGCCTTTTACATTGTAAGAGGATACCAGAATGAATGGGAATTCCATAGTATTTGAATCGATCCTCCCCAAATCAAATAGTTTGAAATAGTATTCGAGTGGAGATTTTAAGTAAGTTGAGATTAAGTGTAGAGTGATATCATCTGAAGATTTTCTGAATAAAGGATGAACTTTTCAGCTTGGTTCAGGAGGATATTTTCAGACTTGTTTGTGGATGACTTAAAAATGTTATCTGAATTTTTGTTATTTTCTTTGAGTATATAACTTGGCATTCCTAAGATAAGAGACTGACTAAATTGCCTTATGTATTCCTTTTAAGCAGTCCTGCTTTGTAGGGTGTTGTATTTTTATAGTGTTGTTTATTTTCTATTTTCCAAAATGCCATTTCTACTTCATCACTGTTGCTAAGGGTTATTTTGTAAAGAATATTTTTTCTTTTAGAAAACAAATTTCACCAAGTAAAAGCTTAAATCTGCTATCTATTTAAAGCATAGAAATAACTCCTCTGCTAAGTAAAATGCATTTTAATATAACCATGACTACCATTTGATGTATATAGAATTTTAAAAGGACAGTATTTTGAATTGATTGAGACATGAAATGTATTTGTGTGACATTTGATGTACAATGGCTTTGACTTTGAGATATTAAGATTAATGTATATATGTCTATGGAAAAAAAACAAAAAAATTAACAGTTTTTAAAATAGCCAATTATTTAATATTAATGTTTGATAAGTATTTTATTACTTTTGCATAAAAATGTTCATGTTATAATATTCTATATGATATATATCATGGTATGATACCATGATCAAGTCATAGAATTTAATTATTGGAAAGAACTTTAGAAGAGATCGAGCCTAACCCATACCTTTCCAATATCCCCAACAAGTGGCCTTCTACCCTGTGCTTAAAGGCCTTCAGAGATGTGGAACTCATTACCCAAGAAGCTGCCTGTTCTAGTTTTGGACAATTCTGGATCTTGGGAAAAATTACTAGTCACTTTTACTACTTATTATCAGAGAGAGAAAAAAGGATAATGCTCTTTCATTTTGATTCATTTTCAAGAAGTACTTTCTCCTTATAAAAACCTACACCTACATCATAGGAGTATCTCTAGCAAATTTAATTAGCTTCTACTTTGTAGGTGTGTATTATTCAAAGACCATTAAATATATTGTTAAAAATTCTTTTCAAATCAGAAAGTGTTTAGATATTATCCAAAGACTCATTATATTTAAAATTATATCTTTTTCATCTATTGGACAAAATATCTATTTGTTCTGTTTCCCAAAAACAGGTTTTTACACAATTGTCAGGAAGGCCTCCCTAAATAAGAATGTCTGTATGTATAAAACATGTAGATATGAATTATCTTGTGGAAGAAAAAATGCTTTTAACTTTTGTGGCTTTGTGCATTCTAACAATGAAATGATGTTTTATTCTATTATCTGTCCACACAGCTACATAAAAATACCTGCTCATATTCTTCCCAAGTCTATTCTTTATACCAACCTTTTGAGACAAGTAGTGCAAGTTTTATTATCCCTACTTCCTAAATGGGGGAACTGAAGTTCAGAATGGTTAACATCCTATTTATACCTTTCTAATCAAAAGAGAAGAAATTCCTATCCATGATGTTTTCAAGTCCAATGCTATGTCAGTACAATCTCCTGCTTCCTGGGAAGCATTGCTCTTAAAGAAAGATGACTTCCATGTCTGTGGAAGGCAATCCATTGCCAATTCTGTCTTTTACAACCTGTATGACCTTGGAAAAGTTACTTAACTTATTTGCCCCTCAGAATTTTTATCTGTAAAATGAAGATGTTAGACTAGATGAGATTCTTTTTATCTTTGATTCTATGATTCATCCATTTTTTCCCAGTAGTCATGGTGACTTATGTAGCTCTGATTTTTTGTTTATGTGTTTTCATTGTCTTTTTTTTGGGAGGGAGAACCAAGAATTGGTATTAATAATATGCCTTTTTCAGTTGGAGTATACATTTTTGAATTTCAGTACTGAAAAGGCAATAGGTCTATACATTGATGAAAACCACTGAATAGGCTGAATTAGCATACTGATTACCTGGACTCAACAGTAAATTCTTTTAAAATAGAATTGATGTATTAGTCTACTTTTCAGATATTTGTTTTTAATTTCATTGGCCATATATTAAGGATGTTTGTGTGTGTGTGTGTATGTGTGTGTGTGTGTGTGTGTTATCAGTTACCCTCTTTGCCAAATAATTTTATATTTGCAAATTTTTAATTGATAAGTAGAAATACATTTTAAAACTTGTGTTTTATATCTCAATTTGTTCTATATAATCAAAGGTCTTTTGAACATTTATGAATTTATTTAGAGAATGAAGCAATGCAAAATAATAAATTGGCAAATATTTTCTTATTTGCTATCTTTTTAAAATGAAAGACATTGATGTCTCTGATGAACACTTAACCATGAGGTTTAGCTTTTTCAAAAGCTACCTAAAGCTTCCTCAATGAGAATATTGATAACTAAATAGATGCTCAATTGTTTATCACATTGAATTGGCTATATTAAACCAAATTTTCCTCTGCTGTTTGTGACAGTGTAACAGCATATCATCAGTCATTCTGAAAAAGGAAAAGTGACAGTTGCCTTTTGCAAAGTGTTTATATAAGGAAAAATTGCCTCTCTATCCAGGAAATAAATAGGAAAAAAATGGAGTAATAAAAAGCAGCTGTCAGTACTATGGCTGATACTATTTAGTCATACCAGTGAATTTAAAATACCATGTTTGTTTTAGTTGCTTTGATTAAAACAAAATAAGAAAACTTAAAAAAAATTAAACCCTGAAAGAATCAGACAGCCCCCTACTATTACCCCACCCCCTTTGAAATTAATTTTACAACTTTTTGAGACCATCTCTATTGAAATGTTAATGTTTCCACTTTAATATACCTGTTGCTAGTTGGCCATTCATTGGGAAATAGAATTACTAGACATCAAGAAATGCAGATAAATTATAATTAAACCCCTCATTTTGGGAAATTGGAAAAGCAATCAGTTAATTAATGACACTTTATTTCCAAATGTGTAAATTAAGCCATTTAAAATAAGTAAAAATATATTCGGTACAGCATTTGAATGGTAAATTTTTGGGATGTGATCTTGGGATTCTGTGGTCATGAGGCCTATTTTCTCTTCCTAAATACAAAAATAAATGCACTTGACATAGGAAGGTGGTTGACGTCACAGTGGTCTGTCCAGTGAACACAATGTACCCTTAACTAGGCTATGTCATAAAAGCCAGTCTACTGACAATGTTTAGATGAATTTGATGTATAACACACACACACACATATATATGCAAATATATATATGCATGTATAGGAGTTGACAGTCCCATTTTTACATTGGAAGAATAAAAAAACTTTATTGTTTGCTGCCTAGTGAAAAAATATTTATCATCAAGATCTTAGTATATAGTATTTTGGACATTTTGACACTTTACCCTAAAGAATAGAAATAATTCTACAATGTCAGTCTCATATCTCAATTCAGAGTAGTGAAAGGAATAATTAATTTTTCCTGCATTGAATAATAGAGATGGTAAAGAAATTTTGGAAATGCATTTAATGACCTGTACCCCTATTGATCTTGCCAATATGAGTGGCACTGGCTTTTAAATAGAAATCTCTGCTTTAGTATTAGTCAGATAACTATATTTAATTTCATAGCTATGGTGTAAAATTGAGAATTGGAATTTGACTTACTTAATTGAGAAAGGATTTTGAGGATTTAAAAAAAAATTTAAATATTGATTCCACAAGCTGCAGACAGAGTTACATTTTTCTTGGTACTTCTACAAAAAATTATCAGAAAAACATTTATGTATAAAAAAGTACACACTTCTTGGTTTAGGATACTATCCATAAAATGCATTGTCTTGGTTTGCTTGTTTTTAATTCCTAACTTTAAAATGATAGGACAGAGAAAGAAAATATGGCCTGAGGATATAGGATGATAGATTTGGAGCTGGAAAGAATGATAAAAACCTTCCATTCCAGCCCTACTCATTTTATGTTTGAAGAGACTTGGGCTCAGAAGGCTTCACTGACTTGTCCAAAGTCACAGAGCGAGTGAGTTTCTGGGGAAAAATTTGAACCTACATATTCCTGATACCAAGTATAATTAATAGTCTAGCAAGTACAGTAAGTTGGTTATTCAAAACTTTGGTATGTCTTTATTTTCCATAGAGCTTTAAATTAATTTTAGTTTTTGAATTAAATTTTTATATTTTCTGGCATTTTCCAAGAAATTTCAAATGTAGCACTGTTTATGGAGAGAAACCAGGAAATTCATTTTAAAGGGGAAAAACATTTTTATGGGACTGAATACTATAAAATTGAAGAGAAAGAATTTCCTTAATGAAGTTTTTTGCTAGAATAATCACTTTTGTTGCTATATATTTTAGGAATGTTCTCTATGTTTCAAAAGTATAGAATTTTATTGGAAACTATATTGCTTATAATGTATACCCTTCTTGGAATATATATGATTTGCTGCTAGTTAGCTTATCTTTTCATGTCCAGTGAATGGTGCTTTTGAGGGCTGCTGAGAATCCTTACTTGATTATGACCTCCTTACAAGGGTTACATAGAATAGACTATTAGACATATAACAATAGTTATTGATTGACTAATTTTAATGCTGAGTAAGCTGGTTCTTTACACAGAGTATAAAATTAGATATAATCAGAACATTTTTTGAAGATGTCTTTTACTGAAATGCCTCTGTCTATATTGTGATAGCTAGTAGGAAGTGATACAGGAAATTGTATTTTAATAATCTCTTCGTAGAAAGTCCAGAATTATGCTGGATTATAAAGAACTAGACATAATTTCATGCTGTTTTTTTACCCATGCAATCTTCAACTTTGTCCTGGAATTAAATGCTCTAGCTATTTGAATTATAGTTACACAAAAACCAATGGGTTTGAGCCTTATTGTACATAGACTAATGGGAAGGATGATGGACCAGAAGTCAGGAAACAGTATTGTCTCTGCCAGTAATTAGCACTGTGATATTGGGTAAATCACCCTTCTGTTGAGGGGCAGGGGGCTCCATTTCCTTATTATGTAAAAGGACCTGAATAGATTCTCTATGAGATCATCTTCAGATACAAAATCATATATATTAGTTGAAATTTGAAACATTACTAGATGAAAAATCAAAACCACCTACAAAGCTATAGTAAATATTAAATGTGGAGGAGAAATAATTAAAATTTAAAAATCCCTAGATAATTGCGTATTTTACTTAATGCTATTTTTAAAAGTAACTCAGAAGTTTGGTTTTATGAATCCAATTGAATAGAATAATATAATCACACCTCAATTAACTCTAAAATGGATGACCAACTCCTCAGAATTGGGAATAGATAGGTTTTAAATATGTGCATCTTATTACCTAGCAATTTGGTGGCACAGTGGCTAGAACATAGGGCTTGGGATCAGGAAGACTCATCTTCATGAATTCAAATATGGCCTCAGACACTCAAGTAGATGTGTAACTTTGGAAAAGTCATTTAACCCTGTTCACTTCAGTTTCTCATCTGTAAAATGAAGTGGAGAAGGAAATTGCAAACCACTCCAGTACCTTTGCCAAAATGAGGTCACTAAGAATCAGATACAACTGAAACATATATACAACAACACATCTTGATACATTCATTGTTTAATGTGCATCATTCCAAAGCCAAATCTAGATTATTTAGTAGATTATAGTTTTCCATTATCTATGCCTTTTCTTTGCTCAGAATGAATATTGAAATCTTGTGTATTAGAAATCCTTTGACATAATGATGTTTATGTATTATAATAAAGTTTAAAATTTACCGACATCAAATTTAAACAAAATGTCTAAAGTCCAAAATCATAAGAAGAAAAATTGTTTTCATTGATTAATCAATTAATATTTAATCTAGCGACATAACAGTCAACATTAGCAGTCAATACATGAAGCTTATCAAACCCTAGCATTAATAATCATAATAATAACTACTGTTTCAATTTTTAGCTTTGTAATCACTAATCTGCATGTGCGTCTAAGCTTGTGAATCTTTTTGGAAAACTCATATATTTCCATATAGTCTAGACAGTAATTTTAATTTTTCCATAATTTTTTTGAGATTTTTCTTCACCTTTTTTCTGTGGTATATTGATATTTTCTTAGTGCACCTATTAAAATAGAATTTTTGTCAAAATAAACTAAAACCAAGAGAAGCAGTCATGTATGAGTGTATACATAAATTGGCAAAAGTTTTTACATTTTTATGATATATTTTCTTTTAAAACGTAACCTGGTATAATTAACAGCAACATGTATCTAATGGATGATTTACCCAGGAAAATGCAGATCATTAGCTTTTCCTAGTCAGGATACTTTGTGGACTTCTCAAGCAGTATTCATCAGTTATGCATTGCTAGTGTGTAACAATGTTCTCCCAGTCACTAAGGTACTGATACTTGAAAGTTACACTTATTTTGGAACAGTATTTTCCCCCCATCTACTTTGTTTTAGCCTAAATAGCATTACTTCTGATGACGAGTTGAGTAATAACTGAATTTTACAAAAGCATAATCGTTTTTCCTTTTAAAATAAACATCATGACTGAGTTGTGCCTTAATTTTAAAAGCTATTATAAATTATTTCGTAAGCATGTTTATCCCATGCAGGGATAGACAAGTTGATTAATTTGTTAAGTCTATGCTACAATGAATGGGGTGATTCATTCAGCTTATGAAATTAGAGCATCAATGAAAATTATAAGAATTAATGATAGACAAAATTAAAATTTCATCTATTTTTAAAGAAAAAAATTGTTCAGAAGGTAGGAGGAAGATATTTGGCATAGTTCATTATCTTTATAAACAAAGATAATTTCCAATATGTATCTTTTCCATTGTTAAGTTTTCAATGAGATTTGTTCTTTTGTATCTATCTTTTTTATGTTTATGCATAAATATTAATAATCACAATCACACTATGTGAGTGTGATCATTTTAAAATAAATGTATTGCTTTTTAAAACTACTTTCCCCCCTCTTTCTTCAGTCTTGAGGGATATCTGGTATTAAACTTGGTGAGGTTCTGGTTTTGAGGGGAGAATAAAGTGAGAACCAAGTAAAGACTAAATGGTATTGTTTTCTTTCATTGAAACATTGGTGACATATTGCTTTCTCTTAGCTCTTTTTATTGTATTTTATCTGGTTAGCACTCAGTGGAGACAGTATCTGGCTCCTGACTCTGGTTAGCTCTTATATGTTTGGAAAAGCTAAATTTTTTTTTATTAGAATCTAAAAGTTCTCACTTTCTTAAGTGTCTCATTGTCTCATTGCTCAATTTATTTTCATTCCATCCCACACCTATTTTTTCCTCCTTGAACTTTACTAAACAGTTCCTTCTTCTCCTTGGGTGTTTTAAACCCTTCAAATATTTGTTCATGGTTATTATATCCTCCTTACCATTTAGCTAAGTTACAAATGTTTAATTCGATTAATCTTTCCACATAAGTAAATGTCATCAGCCCCTTAATCATTTCTGTGACTTAGATTGTTCAATAATTACCTCATCTTTGGACCAGAAAGCTAGATGAATACTGTTTTCAAAAAGAAAACCTCATGTTAAAGAAATGTTCTTTTGAGGACAAATCCACAGGAAGACAATTTCCCCTTCTCCTTCCATGTGGCCTGAGCCCTTACTTGAAGAGACCTTTAATAGTAGTGGAGTTTGAGCAATTTGAGGCAATGATATTAAATGAAAATAACATTGGATTCAGAGTTAAGGGAAACCTTGCTTCATATCCTGCACCTGACACTCACTGTATCACTCTAGATAATTTACTTATTTTATCTATCAAAGATAGACAGTAGGATATTAGATAGATAGCAAGATATTTTCCTGGAATAATATAATTTATCATTATGTACATAATATATATTATAAATTTCATATATTATATATAATTATGTGATATTATACTGGAACTTCCTATTCTACACTAACTCTTTCCTTTCCTGTCTACATCTCAGACCATCTCTTCCCTCCAGTATCACCTATAAATAAGGACACAATTCCCGTCACTTGCCTTGCATTGTACTTTTCCTAGACACAAAAACATTTCCAGTTATAACTCTGTCATTAATGTTTCAGTTTCCTTATCAATACAGTAAAGACATTAATATCTGAACTATGTAATTCAAAGACAGTGAAGAACAAAAAAGACAGTAATTTCTAACATTTTAATGCTTCTTGAACATTTGAAGTCCTCAGAACAACCCTGGAAGGGCTATTTCCCCCATTTTACAGCTGAGGAAACTTAAGCAAAGAAAAGTTAACTGACTTGCCTAAGGTTACAGAGTTAAGAAGTGTCAGACTGAATTTGAACTCAGAACTCAGATTTCCCTAACTCTGGTATTGTATCCACTTGCCCCACCTGTCAATAAAGAAAGTGAATCATTTTGTAAACTTTGAAGCCCTATATGCATTTTTGCCAATGTTATTATTTTCATGATGCCTGCAAAAAGAAGGGAATGACAAGTAGATGCATAACACTTGCAAAATGAAAAATTAAATTTTGCAGCTGTACAATATTAATTCAACCTAGAAAGTAAGGTTTCTTTTTCCTCCAATTCCTCTTCCTCTTTCTTCTCTCTCTCTCTCTCTCTCTCTCTCTCTCTCTCTCTCTCTCTCTCTCTGCCTCTTTTCCTCTCTGTCTTTCTCCCACTCTCTTCTTCCCCCATTTTTTCTCATTATGCTCCTCTATCTCTTTCTCTGTCTTCTTGTCTCTCTCACTGTCTCTCTCTTCCTTCCTTTCTACTTCTTCTTCCCCTTCTCTCAACTTTTGCCAAATTAAAAAAATATATAAAGGTTTCTAAAATGGCTGAAGTTTTGAGTACTTGGCATTAATGAGTCAAGGTTTACACTATCTCTCCTTTGTCTGCTGAATTGACATAGTTTTCAATATTAGAACTATCTATCCCCTGTCACTCAAAATTCTCATGAATGGGTAGAACTATTTTTCTTACATATAGTTAGCTGTTTTATATTCATGTGAGACAAAAACTCATAGCACAATATTTTCTTCTTTGCAATTTTTACATCAACAGATCAAGCTAAAGTTAGTATTACTTTCATTATTTATGTCTTTTTTTTTTTGCCTCTATAGAAATAGGGATACATGGTTGCGGCATAATTTCCCCTGGCTGCATTAGTTTGAAATAGTATGTGTTCGTGTCCATTCATTTTAAAATAAAAAAAGAAACATTCCACTTTTGAACATTGCTTCTTTTCAGCAGTTTTTACATACCCCCAAGTGAAATATCTCCTTCACCTTGCCCCATAATCAACTGCTCTGCTCTCCACTTCCATGTCAATTATGTTATTACCTGAGGAAGAAGTACGTTTATTCTTTAAAAGAAAGTCCAAGGACATATGAGGAACTCTTTCCCCATAGCTATTATCATTATTGTCATCACTATTATTTCCATGTTTTATTGTTGATCTTCATTTATCTTTAGTAGTATGCTAAGCCCATAGAAACAAGTCAGATACTTGACTAATGGATTTTCTCAATTCCTTGAGAAGAGCCCATTTTGATTCAATCTTTTTGTTTCTCCCATTCTACTCTTTCCTCCTTGGCTTTATTTTGTTTTGCTTTGGAGACTGATCTCCCTATCTCATCTAATGTACAGCCACCACTCATGGGCTAGTCTGACTACTGATATCTGACCATCTCACATTAGCATTTTCCAAATTAATTTGTCCAGGCAATAACTGGTTGAATGAAACATATTGGGAGAACCCACTAGTGCTAGTTTGGAATGCCTTTGGAATAAAACTGGAGAGGATGAGTCATTAGATATTTAGTGTAATTAAAAAATACTTGTTTTCCACTGAAATCATTATACCTAATAAGCATTTTATGTAAACATAATTTTTAAACCATTACCTTCTGTCTTGGAATCAATACTAAGTATCAGTTCCAAGTAAGAAGAGTAGGTAATTGGGGTTAAGTGACTTACCCAGGGCCACTGAAGGGTGACATCATCTTTTAATCAGAAAGTTAGATGAATACTGTTTTCAAAAAAAGATAATCTCATGATGAAGAAATGTATTTTTTGTGGACAAATCCAGGACCTCCTGTCCCTAGGATTAGTTCTTTATCCCTGAGCCACCTAACTGCCCTTACATACATACTTTTAGTGTAATACTTAAGAGGAAAAAGATATTAAAGCAGTCACATTTTCTTAGAATAATTCAATTCATATCAATCAGACACACTAGGGTTGCATGAGAGAAATTCACTTTAGGAAATGCCCCCCCCCTCAAAAACAAACAAAAACTTCCAGCTCGAACTATTCAGCATCTACATATCAAAATTAACAGAAGGAAAGGAGAAAGGGGGTGGGGCAAAGGGGAGGTATCTCAAGACAGATATGGTGGAAAGAAGTAGAAAGGACTAGCAAAAATAGGGGGGAAGCTAGTGTTTAAATAACACCTACTATGTGTCATCTATTATGCTAAATCAATAAATATTATATCATTTAATCCTCACAATATCCCTGGGCAGTATGTGCTATTATTATCATCTTCATTTTATAGTTTTGGAAATTGAGGCAAAAAGAAGTCAAGTGGCTTGCTCAAGGTCTTACTGCTAGCAAGTGTCTAACTCTAGATTTAAATTCTTGTTTTTCTCACTCTTGGTATATTGCTTTATTCACTGTGTCAATTAGTTGCAAATTTACTAAATTTTAAGCATATTTACTAGATATTTATGGTAGATTTTATGCCTACCTCACGCATGTGAAGACTTCCCCAATGGAATGGGCAGATGAGAACAATGTGTTCCAATGGTCATCAAGGTGGCTAATGCAGGTGCTGTAGAGCTCTAAGAGCTTGGTCAGATATTGAAGATGCCAAAGTTATCCTCTGCATCCTGGGCCATCACCAATCATCCTTATTTTTGTCTTATTACTGGACTTGGATGTTTCTGGAAGAGAGTGAGGTTGATGACTTTGTGCAATTCTGCCTCACTTCAATTCACATATGAGTCAAGACGTCATCCTGTGATGTAACTGGTTCTTTTTGAAAACAAAGAACAAATAACAAGCTCCTTTAATGCAGGGACACTTCTTTGGGCCTTTTGTGGAGCATAATATATACCTGTTCATTATATTTGTTGAGTTAAATAAAAAACCTTTGACAAATGGGTAAATGAGATGTCCCACTGGGCTAAAACTATATTGAGATTCTTTAGGAGATGTTGCTCCTTTTGACACTTTTTACCTTCCATAGTTATTTCTCGGGTAGGATGAGAGAAACTGAGGCAGCCTGATCATTCATTTGTATCTGATGTTTCTATAAAAGTCATGGGCATTTTCCTCCCAAGGTTGATGCTTAGGACCATCTTCTTGTGCCTGGTATCCTGCAGGATTCCTGTATGACCTGTCACCGAGCTGTCAGTCAGTTTCAGGGCAGCTAGCTACAGTATGACAATTAATTAAAACTTTAGCTGGTTTGTCCAGTGCTGACTGATAGTTCAGCTAGCCAGTGACATTATCGGGAAAAGAGGAGGTGAGTAGTCTGTTCCCTATATTTTATTTTTTGCAAATATTTTTGAAGTTTCATCACGACAGAATTCCTACAGAGGATATTGATGTGATTCCTTTGTTTCAACCTCTTTGCATTTTCAGCAAACTTAAAGGATGAGAAGATGTCTGGTTGCTGTTGGTCACTTCTTAATTTCAAATTTCCTCCTTAGAGTTATAGGTGGGCATCACTTCCAGATGTTCTGTTTAGAATTTGAAATACTTTATTGTCAATTCTATGTTTTAATGAATGTTTCTTGTGTTTAAAAATGTTCTTTGCAACGATACAGGCAGTTTTGTTTACTAAGAAATTTAGCACAATTCCATAAATATTTGAAAAAGATTAGTTTTAAATTAAGACTAATTAATGGATTCTTCATGTTTCATGTGACTTGGTTCATGGATTGCTTATGCTTTTATTTGTTTCGTTGTTTATCACTAAATGTCATTTGAAAGGATGATTTTTTCTCTTAAGTATTATTAGACCAGGTATAGTATACTATAGTGGAAAAATATTTAAATTTATAATTAAAATTGAATTCTAGTTCCCCCTCTGCCACTTATTATCTGGTAATGTTATGTGAGTTGTTTAACCTCACTTTGCCTTTTTTTCTCATCTATAGAGTGGAAAGGAAAATGCCTGTACTGTCTAGTTCACAGATTTATTGAGAATCAAGTGATGATAACCTAACGTATTTTATAAATGTTAATTATTGCTGTTATTACTAGATATTTGCCTATCTTTCCACATAGAATGCAATTGATACAAGTTCCCAGAATGGAGCCAAGCTTAAGAGTTTAAAAATAATTTATGGATTCAAAATGACATGTTATTTCACTTGGTGCTACTTAAACATTTTTATGTCATTGTTTATGTCCCAAGTATTTCCTCACTGTTAATCCTAATGCTCAGAAATACTGGTGGGAGCAGACAAGCCTTATTTTATTTTTTATTTATAGGGGATATCATGGCAAAGAAATTCAATAACTTGAGAAAATCATCGGAGAGTTGATGTCAAATATAGTTTAGATTTTGGGAACTCTTTGTTTACTTGATTTTTGATGAAATCACAACTCTCAAATGTCTTGTAAAAAAATCTAGATACAAAGAAAATGCTTCTTCAGCTGTCTTATTTTTATTTGTACTTTCTTGGGGACTACATTTATTTTCAATTTCAATGTCTAAGAAACTGAGGAATATAGGAAAGAGATCCAAAAAGTGAAGATTTTTTCATTATTTTTCTAGTAGTAGGATGGATATATATGTGGATACACACACAATATTTATGTATAAAACTGCATTAATTTTATTACATTTTTATACTGCTAAAGCCAACGATGAATGATAATTATCTTATTCTGTTTGAGTTAGGTATTATTGGCTTAAGCAAGTCAATCCACCATAGCCATTGTGTCCCAAGTTCATTGACAGATCAGTTGTGTTTAATATTGGTGAAATCTGGGGACAGTAATGAAAAATAGAATGGGATCAAACCCTACAGAAGGCTGTAATAATTCTGTTTTACCTATCCTGGCATGATATTATGCTGGCAGATAGACTATATCTAAATCTATGACTCTATTATTCTAGGGTAGTCCTAATGGAAATACAAAGAAAGTTTCCTTTCTAGCCTGGCGAAAACTGTTGAATCTATGTCTCATAGCTATCCTTGGCTTAGAATGAAAGTGAAGTTATACCACAATTGTCTTATTTAACCTGAGGCTTATTATATATGTGTGTGGAGATAGATGTGTGTGTGTGTGTGTGTATACACACATATATGTGTATGTATACTTTAATTAAATCAGAACCTGAGGCTTAGTCAGAGCCCTTATATTGACTAACCAACCTACCTACGGACTCCAGGTCCTCTCTGATTCATACTTAAACTCCAGGATATGGGGCAAAATTATATTTCTTCTCAGGACTAACAGGGGGATAGGTGAGGGTGACCAGTAATTGGTACTTCGTCTCTATACTGAGTCATCATGTGAAGTAGGGGGTTAGATTTGTTTTGAGAACAAACAATTGGTAGAAGATACAGTAAGGCAGAATAGGGGTCAGTGTAAGAAAAATTATAGAAACAATAAAACCTTTCCACAATGTAAATGAACCGAAAAGAAATGAAATCCAGAAAATCTTGATAATGAGTTCCTTGTCATTGTAAGTCTTAAACAAAGCCATTAATTGGTGGTATTGTAGAAGTCTTCTGAAAATACAAAGATATTTCACTATCAGTTCTATAGTTTTAATTTACCTTTTTGTCAAATAATCTTCCTTCCTAAAATATTGGCAGTTATATTAATTTAGAAATCCTAAATAATTCCACATTTTATAAAGATTTGAAAAAGACTAGTTATAAGGAAGACTTAGGTCTTAGGTAAAGAGTGAATTAGTTGAATAGATAATTACAGAGATCCCATCCTTTCTCATATTCTATAAATTTCTATAATGTAAATTCATATTTGTGTTTATGTGTATGTGTGTGTGCATGAGAGACAGACAGGAAAACAGATGTATAGAGAAAAACATATAGAAAACGATAAAGAAAACTGGAGGACACAGGTGGAGAGAGAGAAAAAGAGAAATAAAGGAAGAGAAACAGATGAAGAGAAGGATTAAAAGAAAGAGGAAGAGATGGGGAAATAGAGACAAAGAGGAAAAAAGAAAATAATGTATTAATGCCTTCGTAGGTACTGTGATTGAAGTTCTTTCCTCTCCCACTTTTCTTCCCTCATTTTGTCAGAAAGGAAATAGACTGTCACTCTGTCATTGCCTCTTGATATTCATCTAAAAGAGTATTAGCATCTTCTTTCCTGTCTTTTTTGCTGCTTTTCTTTTGGCAGAGCTGCATAGTTTTAATTTTACATATATTTATCTTTTCACATTTTGTGTCCCTGCTCCCTAGTAGAATGTAAACCTTGAAAGCAAGAGGGTGTGTGCATGTGTGTGTGTGTGTGTGTGTTTTGTATTGTGGCCCCAGGACTACTCACCATATATCCTATGATAGGACATCAAAGATACTTAATAAAAGACTTACTGAATTGGAGTGAACGAATTTGCACTGTGACAACTTGAAATACCAGAGTACTTTTGAATATGATTTGCATGACTCTTGAAGTGTGGGAGAGAGAGAGGTGATGGATGAGTTGAAGTATGTTCTATGAAACCCTGAGAAGAAGAAAAAAAGGTAATTTTGAATCATAAGCGTGTTATAAGAAAATACATCATGAGAGCAATAATACTTAACATTTCCCCAATGTAAAAATGTATCAGAGAAAGGCAGAATAAAAATATGAGCATTGCTGAAAGATCTGAAGACAATAACAGAAAAATAACCTGAGTAGTTTTATAACTAAAGTAATAATTTACATTTTTCCTATTGGAACATCTTTTATTATGAAGGAAAGCCCTATTCAATGTAATCTATATATCTATATATTTCTACATCTATTGCCTCATTTTTTTCTATCACATTAACTGTGTTACGTAGATATAGCAGTTGTTATTCTCATGTTACAGATGAGGAAATTTCAGGTTAGAGGGTTTGAATAAATTGTACAAAATTACACATACATACATATCTGTAAAAAGACTTGAACTCCAGAATTCTAACTCCAGGTCACTTTGCGATACAGCACCTGATCCAGTTGTAGGGTAGTAGCACTACATGAATATGAGCAGCTAAGTGGCAAGGTGGGTAGAATGTTGAACTTGGAGATAAGAAGGCCTAGATTCAGATACATACTAGATATTTGTCAGTAAGCAAGTCACTTTTCCAGTGAAATTGTCAGTTTTCCTCATCTACAAACTGGGAATGATAAATGGCTTATAATATGTGTAGTAATTAATTTCTAGTCATCTTCATTATTTTCAATCATTATTTTGGATATAGTATATTAGCAGTGGAGAGTTGCCTACATATTTGCTACAGAAAACTCCCAGACTCTGAACGAATTCTCACATACTTAACCCTTTCTTCCACTTTTCTGCCTTCCATTTAATGTGTTACTCACAAAGGGTAATATAAAGCATAAATAACATGTTGCTTGTGGTTTACCATGGAGAGCCTGATTATATTTTCAACTAAGTGGCTTGCCATTACCCAATGGATTTTTTTTTAAATTTTTTAAAGTATTTTTTTAAACCTTTAACTTCTGTGTATTGGCTCCTTGGTGGAAGAGTGGTAAGGGTGGGCAATGGGGGTCAAGTGACTTGCCCAGGGTCACACAGCTGGGAAGTGTCTGAGGCCAGATTTGAACCTAGGACCTACCTCCCTTCTCTAGGCCTGACTCTCAATCCACTGAGCTACCCAGCTGCCCCTACCCAATTGATTTTAAATCCTTGAATTATCTTCTCATCTCCCTGCCATCTGCCTGGCTACTGTTTACTCCAAGGCATCAGATCTTGTAAGATTCCTGGGAAACTTAATCCATTCAGCTTAGCTTTGGAACCATTAACCTATATGCTGTGATATCCTTACACCTAGGTTAGACTGTATGAGCACACATATTATCTAACCAGCCCCAGACCCCAGATTATCTTTCATATTTTATCCAATCATTCACTCCTGTCTTCTTCATGTTTTTTCTTTGCCATTTATTTTTTCCAGTTTACGTTGGTACAATTTTCAGTTATTTTTTTGACGTTTTGAGATCCATGTTCTCTCCTCTCTCCCAACTCATTCTTGCCCCAAGATAGCAGAAATATGATATAGGTTGTACATGTGTTATTATACAATACATTTTTCTTCATCATGTTGTGAAAGAAGAAAGATATTGCTTACACTATACCAAAATTCACAGAAGAAATAAAGAATGGCATATTTCAGTCTGCATTCAGACTTCCTTCAGTTCCTTCTAAACTTCTAAAAGTCTATAGACTTTTTTGTCAAGAGTTCCCTGGATTTGTCCTGGATTTTTGCATTTCTGATAAGTACTGTTAAGTCATTCATAGTTGCTTATCATACTTTTATTACTAGTATTGTGTACAGCATTCTCTTGATTTTGCTCTCTTCACTTTTCATCACTTCATATAAATCTTTCTGTTATTTTGTGTAAAGATTTTGTTTGTTATTTCTTCTGGTTCAAATAGTATTTCATTATAATCATGTGCCATGATTTGTTTAACCATTCCCCAATTAACAAGCATCCTTTCAGTTTCCAGTTCTCTGCTACTATCTCCTTGCCATTTGCCTTGCTACACCATTTGACTATCCTTCCTGTATCCCTCTCCTTCTACTTTTTTTTTAAACCCTTACCTTCTGTCCTGGAGTCAATACTGTGTATTGGCTCCAAGGCAGAACAGTGGTAAGGGTAGGCAATGGGGTCAAATGACTTGCTCAGGGTCACACAGCTGGGAAGTGTCTGAGGCCAGATTTGAACCGAGGACCTCCCATCTCTAGGCCTGGTTCTCAATTCACTGAGCTACCCAGCTGCCCCCTCCTTCTACTTTTTGCTGTGAGCAATGTAATCAAACAAATATTGCCATGACATCTGTATATAGGAGTTAAGTTGACATCTCAATGGCTCCTTATGATTTCAGTGACTTTTTCAATCAAAACATCCTCCCATGGCCACCACTCCCTCACATATTTTGCACCCTCCAAGAAGGGACTCTGTTAGAAATTGAGGGACAGCTAATTTTTGTATTTCTGTTTCTAGCAATTAGTACTAAATTAAAGTCATTAAACTCATTTACTCATTCTCTCATTAATTCTTGATGTTTTCATTTTGTATCCTCTTTCCTTTGGAATGTTTCATTAAAAAAATAATTCTGTACCTAATTTGAGAAAACACTATTTTGAATAGCATCTGAATACAAGCTATTGTCCTGAGTATAATTCACCTTCAGTGATTGGATAGGATGAGATAAAAGGGAGATGGGAAAATTAGAGGGGAGGAAAAAAACACTTGTGATAGAATTATGTATTTAAGTTAATGGAAAGGACTCAAAACATCTAAAATACAGGTTCAGTGATTTTCCTCAAGGAGTAACTTACGTACTTTGAAAAAAATAAAGCCACCTCCTGAGAATTAGTCTTGGACAGTTTAATAGTTTATAAAGAACTCTGGATAAAGCCTCCATAGAAGAACTGATATTAAAGATAAAGAAGTATACTTAATCTTCGGCATAATAAATCCAAAGATAGAAATTTTAACCAAGTCCTGGGTGTCGAATATAGAAAAAAATAGTTGAATAATTTATCTATTTGAATAGCCATAGACTTAATGATTCGAAAACATTTCCAAGATCACTTGAAAGATGGCCTTTTTGTTTCATTTAAATGAAAAGTTTTGGCATCTGCAACCCTTTCTGGTCTAATTATAATATCATTTTTGTCTCAATCTTATATTTTTGTAGGAATATTTCCATTTTGAAATGTAGCTATTTGTGTTATAAATCCAAAACAAAGAGTAGATTATCAAAAGGCCTTGATGCTATATGAATAAGTAGAAGTATTTCCATTACCAAAGTTTTCTTACCTTCATGTCTTTTACATGCTCCCTGTCTTTTAGTTAAAGATCACGCAAACACTATTATGGAAAGAATGTATTTTGCATGTGGCTATGTCTAAAGGTCTGCAAAGTGTTGCATGTTATGGTTTTTCTTATTATCTATCTTAAATATCTGTTACAATAGATAACATGAAAATAAGAATGAAAATTATGATGACCCCTTCATTTGGAATGAGATTATCCTATTAATGTGCATACTTATTTATGAACTACTCTGTATCCATAAACTCTCATGTTGATGCTAGTTGAGAAGCTGATGGTTTTCTACAGGCTCAGACACAGAAATCTGCAGTTAGCTTTTTATTATTTAAAAAAAGTCTTTTAAAATAACATCTCCTTTTTAAGAACTAAATGAATCAGTATCATTAAAATATATGGAATCAATGCTATAATGAAGAGTCAATAGAAACCAACAAAAGAAGATTAAAATGAACATATCCTAAAAGAAAATGTGTCTTTTGTCATGCCTTGAAGAGTAGTAAAATGCATGTCCCCAGGATGTGGTATTTCCCAAGCATGGGACTTATAGATTGGAAGTCAGAATTATGCTGAGGAATGCCTCAGATAATTTTAATAAATTAAATAAGAAATATTTACTGTAATTCCAATGCCATGCTAATGTTCTGTGGGATATAGAATAAAGAGATTTTATCTGTAGCCCTAAGAAGCTGGGTACATGAGGCATATGCAACAATGGGCTGGTAAATGTTTAACAGCTTGCTCTCTGGGGAAAAATTATATGCTTGACACATTTTTTAAGTTTAATTTTCATTGTTATTTTTTCTCCATAACCTTTTAAATTCTAGAAATCAACAAAACAATATATCAAGTTCTGACTTATAGCATTTGCTGATTTACAAGGTTTAAATGTTCTCAATGAAAATTTAATTATCATCTCTCATGAGCTGATTTGAGACAACTCCAGCACATCACTGCATATATGAAACCATAAAAAATATTATATAACCAAAAGCTAAGTTGTGTGGAAATCTTTTTGTGTGCCAGAAGTTTCAATATAAGAAAGATCAGTTGGGAGCAGGCAGATGCCAGGAAAAGATGCCTGTAAAACTTGATTTAGGGGCAGCTGGGTAGCTCAGTGGATTGAGAGCTAGGCCTAGAGACGGGAGGTCCTAGGTTCAAATCTGGCCTCAGACACTTCCCAGCTGTGTGACCCTGGGCAAGTCACTTGACCCCCATTGCCTACCCTTACCACTCTTCCACCAAGGAACTAATACACAGAAGTTAAGGGTTTAAAAATATATATTAAAAAAAATCTTGATTTAAAAAAATTGATAACTGCATTTCAAAATAATTGACTTCCCTGGAAAATTTATGTATTTTATGCACTTATGGGGTACATAAACTTTACCAGACCCCAAAAGAGTCCATGACACAAAAATGATCCAGTACTTCTCCTTAAAGAGAAAGTCTATTTCTTTCAGTTAAACTTTTGTGTCTAATCATTGTTCCTCATGCCAACAATAGATTATATTTAGAATTTTGCTCCAGAATATTCATGGGAAAACAAGATAGCTAAATCAATTTTTATGAAACATAGCAACCTTACTGGGGTTAGTGGCTATAAAGAATGCACCCTGTAAATTTTAAAGAGCTATGTAAATGAGAATTATTATGGTCATTTCACTATATGTCCCGTTTTCCCTCAAGCTGCTGCTGACTTCGCGGTAGCATTGGAGGCATTGCTGAGTTTTATCCTTTCCATTCAAATATTCAATGGTCTACATAATTACTAGTCTTAAAATCTTCATCTCTGCTATAAAAAACATAGCAGGACAAAAAGTTTTGATGCTAGTTAGCATTTATTATGCATACATTAATTACTCAATAAAATGTGTGCTGTGATAAATAATAGAAATGAGGAGAATTTTCCTTTGTTCCTAAAGTTCTTTCTTAAATATTCACTGAGACTTATGAGTCTTTATAAAAATATTGCTGCATAATGTTATAAACACATTTTTTCCAACTTTCTAGTCAAGAATACAGAAACAAGAAAAAGAAATTATTCTTCATATAAGTCCTTTTCATATCATTTGCTTTCTTTGCTACTCTGTTTTCTCTTCCAAGCAAACATCAAATAATCTAAATTAAAGCTCGTATCCTATATATTCACTTCTTTTATTCTAGGAGACAAAGTTGACCCAATGAGATAATTTTATTACTTTTGGAATCCCTTCCCATATACTGATAACCTTACTCCATACCTCTCTGAGATTCTGTTCTGTCTTACATCTACTCTAGCCTCACTCTTCCATTCTAATCTCTGAAAGCAGAAATTAGAAGATATTTTCAGTAGAGCATGGAAAATAAATCTAAAGCTATTTATCACTTTTAGGGAAACTACTGAGGCCTGAGAATCATTTTCTGGGGGATGTGAGCAAGAGAGAAGGAATGACAAAATGAATTGAATTTCTAGGTGGTAGAAAGGAGTCTTTTTTGGGAAGGAGGTAGGAAACTGAGATCCAAACCTAGAACAAGAAAGGCCATATCTGATACCCTCCCAAACATTCCCAGATTGCAGAAAAGAGAATGTAAGCAGGAAGCACAGAATAAGAGATAGGGGAGTTTGCCAAGCAAGTCACTTGGTTCATAAACTTACTTAACAGACATCCTTGTTGATTGATGGTCAAGGTTTGCTCTATGTGGACACTTAGAGCTCAGGATGTAATTGGCTATTGTGTGGACAGGCATAGTAATAAGGAAACATTTTGTCCTAAGTTTGATACTAATTGGAAGAGAACATTGTTGTAACCCATGTTGTAGCTATTACCTATTTTGTGCTACCCTTTCTAAGGTTTGAAGCATTTAAACTTTTCTACTTCATTTAAGTTTTTTCTACTTCATGGGATAGCCTCATTTAGAAAAATCTCATTTTCTCTGAGGAGGGCTAAATGAATAGCAATCAAAGCATATTTCTTCCTAATTCCCACATCACATAGTATAGAAACTGACATATATTATAATGAGAAACCCAGGAAAGATGGGTACAATGTTAGCTTCATACATGCTAATTTAAAAATTCAATATATTCAAAATTCAAATAATTTATTTTTCAAATCATATAAGGTATTTAGCACAGTGCCTGCTACAAAAGGAGCTCAAATAATGCTTATTTATTCCTTTTTTCTTTAATCTATTTCGTCTTTCATAGTAGTGTATCTGACTAGAACTAGAGATTTCAACTTTCACAACAAAATTCTAGGAAGGAAGTTGAGTACAATTGAAAGGGATACTGCATCTAGAGTAGTCATTCCTAAAGTGGACACTACTGCCCCCTAGTGGGCGCTGCAGCGATCACGGGGATCAGTGATGGCCACGAGTGCATTTATCTTTCCTGTTAATTGCTATTAAAATTTAAAAAAAATTAATTTCCAGGGGGCTAAGTAATATTTTTTTTCTGGAAAGGGGGCAGTAGGCCAAAAAAGTTTGGGAACCACTGATCTAGAGTCATAAGATCTGGATCCAAATCCTAGTTCTGCTACTGATTACAATGGAAACCAAGACAAATCATTTAACTTCTGATCCTCTGTAAAATATATTGGATGACTTAATTTATAATTAACATGCAATATAATATACAATATATAAATAATATGATATAATTAATATAATATATGTATACTTCCAATTACATTTTAAAAACAATAATCACAGAGTAAAGCACATTTCTTATCAATACAATGATCCAAGACAATCCCAAAGGACCTATGTTGAAAAATGCTATCCACCCATAGAGAGATTCCTGATGAATTCTGAGGGCAGAGTTCATCTTATATCAACAGAAAGATACTATTAACCCCTCAGGACAGTATTTTATTAGATTAAAAATATTATCTAAGGAGTATATGGACTTTACCAGACCCCAAAGTAATCCATGATATTAAAAAATGATCAGAAAAAGCCTACTTATTTCAGTCAAAATTTGGTTTCCAGTCATTGTTCCTCACGCTAACAATAAATTATGCTTAAAATTACATTTCTGAATATTCACAGAGGAAGCAAAGTAGTTTGTCCTGAGAGGAAAAACTAGGAAAACAAGTATTTTATATGGTTAGCCTCACAAATTTATAACTATGAGGTACTTGAGAAGTCAGCCAATCAAAGGTAAATTGTGAAAGACTTAACTAATCTCAGCAATACAATAATCCAGGATAATTCTGAAGGATTTATGATGAAAGATGCTACCCACCTCTGCAGAAAGGACTTATGGAATCTGAAAATTACTTTTTAAAAACTTACTTTATTTTTCTTGTTTTGGGTCTGTGTTTTCTTTCACAACTTGGCTAATATGGTAATATTTTTTGCATGATTGCACACTTTATCAAATTGCTTGCTTTCTCAAATGGGAGAGGAGGAGGAGGAGGAGGAGGAGGAAAAGAACTCAGAATTGTTTTCAAAAATGAACGCTAAAATTGTTTTTACTTGTTATATATATAATATGTATATATATATATATATAAACTTTTTTATATGACTTGTCTGGGTTCCCACTGGTGATAAGTAGCAGGATGAGGATTGGATATTCTTTGACTTTAGATGCTGTATCCCTTTCAGTTGCATTGAGCTTCCTTGTTAGAATTTTGTTGTGAAAATTGACATCTCTAGTTCTAGTAAGATACATTCCTATGAGGGAAAAAAAAAGAAGGAAGAAATAAGCATTTTTTGAGCACCTGATGTTCCAAGCACTGTGCTAAATACTTTATAAATTTTATGTAATTTGAAAGATTAATTATTTTAATTTCCATAGTGTTTTAACATATGCAAAGAAATGAGCCTCTGGCTTGGATGGAAATTATCAAGCTATATATTATAAAACAGTGATATAGTTGAAGCTAGTATTGGCACAATTCTATTCCTTTATTTCATACCTCCCTCTGGGGTACCCTTCTTCCCAAGTGCCTTGTGTCTTTCCTCATATTGTTTTCACCTTGTCCCCCTATTAAAACTCATTTTCAGGGGCAGCTGGGTAGCTCAGTGGAGTGAGAGTCAGGCCTAGAGACAGGAGGTCCTAGGTTCAAACCCGGCCTCAGCCACTTCCCAGCTGTGTGACCCTGGGCAAGTCACTTGACCCCCATTGCCCACCCTTACCAATCTTCCATCTATAAGACAATACACCGAAGTACAAGGGTTTAAAAAAAACTCATTTTCTTTGTATTCAGGAAATGAACCGATAAACTAATTTACAATAATATATTAAAATAAAGTATTGTAGCACAAGTTCCAGTGTTTTCTCTCTTTCCTAACTCCTATTCCATTGAAAAATCAGATTCTCACAGCTTGGCTAATATTTATCCGTTCAGGGTTCCTAAGGGTTAGGAGCATCTTCCTATTGGTTTAGAATGGTCTTTGCCCTCAGAGTTCATCAGATTTCTCTTTGGAGGTAGATAAACATTTTTTAGCACAGATCTTTCGAAATTTTCTTGGATCATTGTATTGATCAGAAGTGTGCTTCACTCAGTGATTATCATTTGAAAACATTTAGTTAGCCATAGTTAATTGCCATCTATAAAGGAAGCATTGAATAAAGTGATACAGTAAGGACAGTTTTCATAATATATATTCTCCCAAAAATCATTCCAGAATCTCCCATCTTTGCATACAGATTCCATGGAAGTGTTAAGCTTGAAAAACACACATTACAAAGTGATCATTCACAGGTCCTCTTTACTAGAAGTCCTTTCTCCCTCATATGGCGCTCATGAAGTTATCTCATTAGGCATGGGGTAATTAGTTTCTTTGTAGAATCCTCGAGGCTGCTTTTCTTAAATGTTTCTTTCTATCTTGTTTTTGGCTCCCAATGGAGACACTGCCTTCATCTATTCCAGAAATACTACCAGTACACCAGTGAAGAGTGCAAAATCTTTTGTCTTTTGAGGTTCATAGTGTCTTCTTCTACTCAAGGAGTTAAGTAAAACACCAAAACTGAGAACCCTTTCTTCTCCCTCAATACAAAGGGTTCTCAGTGGCTTGCCTGGATCCCTCTCTGTTTCCAGGTATTTTATAAAAAGCTCACAGGGAAATTTATAAAAAGCTTACAGATAGCATTTCTTTAGACAGTCCCAATAAGCTTCCTATGTGGCATCTTTTCACTTCCCCAGTGGTCTTCATTCCTAAAATGCTCAAGAAATTTTTTACATTGAGTTAACACTTACACAACACTTTGAATATCTTAAAGTGCTGCAAAAATTCTCGTTAATCATTGATTTCCCATTATCACCACTACTATTCAGTATTGTACTAAAATGTTAGCTCTAGCAATAGGAGAAGAAATTGGAGGAATTACAATATGCAGTGAGGAAATAAAGCTATCACTCTTTGCAGATGATATGATGGTATACTTAAAGACTCTAAAGAATTAACCAAAAAACTAATTGAAGTGATTAACAACTTTAGCAAACTTACAAGACATAAAATAAACCCACATAAATCATTAGCATTTCTCTGTTACCAAGAAAGTCCAACAGCAAGAAATAGAAGTAGATTTCCCATTTATAATAACTATAGAAAATATAAAATAACTAGAAGTCTATTTGCCAAGTCAAATTGGGAACTAAATTAACATATCTATAAAATACTTTTTACTCAAAGTCAGATCTAAGCATCTGGAAAAGTATTAATTAGTTATGGGTAGGCCAAATCAATATAATATAATTATAATTCTACCTAAGTTAATTTCTGATGCCATATCAATCAAACTACCCAAATTATTTTATAAAGCTAGAAAAATTAACCAAATTTATCTGGCAGAACAGAAGGCCAAGAATATCAAGGCATTTAATGAAAAAATATGAAAGATGGTGACCTAGCTGTAACAGTTCTCAACATATATTATAAAACTGTAGCCATCAAAACAATTTGGTATTGGCTGAGAAAAAGAGTAGAGAATGAAGAGAATAGATTAGGTATTCAGTGGGCAGTAATAAATGATAATACTAACCTACCTTTTGACAAACCCAAAGGTCAAAATTTCTGAAAGAAAAATTCATTATTTGATGAAAAAAATGCCAAGAAAATTAGTGTAGTAGAAACTAGGCATAGACCAACATCTCATGTCATATATCAAGATAAAGTCAAAATGTATACATGATTCAGAAATAAAAGGTGATACCATGAACAGAAGAGCACAAAATATTGTACCTATCAGTCTTACAGATAAGAGAAAAAATTATGAACAAATAAAACCTAGAGAAGATTACAAGATGCAAAATCACTTTGACTATATTAAATTTAAAAAAGTTCTGCATAAACAAAACCAATATTAGAAGGAAATCAAAAACTGAGGAAAAAATTTCATTATGGTTTTGACAAAGGCTTCATTTCTCATATATGTAGAGAACTGAATCGAATTTATGAGAATACATGTCATTGCCCAATTAATAAATGACAAAAATATGAACAGGCAGTTCTAAGATAGAGATGTTAAAATTATAGTTAGGTATATTTTTTAAAAATCTAAAAATCACATTAATTAGAGAAATGCAAATTAAAACAACTCTGAAGCACCATCTTACAAACAATCAGACTGGGTAAAATGATGAAAAAGAAAATGATAAATTTTAGAGGGTACATGGTAACATTGGGATCTTCATACATTGTCAGTGGAACTATGAACTGATTCAATTCTGGACCAAAGGTCCATAAAATTTTGGATACACTTTGGTCCAACAATACCACTATTAGGGGTCTGTATCCAAAGAACTTAAAAAAAAAAGGGAAAATGATCTACTTGTACAAAGATATTAATAGCAATTCTTTTTGTGGTGGCAAAGAATTGGAAACTGAAGAAATGTCTAACAATTGGAAAATGGCTAAACAAGCCATAGTATATGATTTTAATGGAATACTATGGTGCCATAAGAAGTGACGAATAGAATTATCTAAAAAAAACTGGGAAAACTTATGTGATGTTAGCAGAACCAGGAGAGAACATTGTTTCACAGAAAAAATAGTAACATACAGTGAACATTCATGAATGACTTAATTATTATCAGCAGTGCAAGGATCCAAGACAACCCCAAGAGACACATAACAAAAAGAAGGCCATCCACTATGATAAAAGAAACCATTGGAGCCTGAATGCAACTTGAAACATAGTATTTTCCACTATATTTCATGAAATCTTCTTGTATAAGCCAGATATGTCTTCTTTCACAACATGACAAATGTGGAAACATGTAATGCGTGATAGCACAAGTATAACCTATATCCTATTACCTACTACCTCATACAGGGGAGAGAAGAAGGAGATATGAAGAGAACCTGGATATGGATCACAAAAGTTCAGAAAATGATTGTTTAAAAACATATCTACATGTGATTTGGGGAAAATACAATAATTTTAAAAAATCATTGATGGATTGATAAGTTTAATAGAAATATCTAAGCATTATTCCCATGTAGTTAATGTCTCTGAGATTTAGTCGAGAATTTTGGGAGTTCTGTAATTATTGATGTAGATGCAGAAACTCTATCCTAAGAAAGGGGAAGAAAGTAAAGAAAAAAAGAAAAAAGTGAAAGAAAAAAGGAGAAAATAAAGGAGGGAAGAGAGGAGAAAGAAAGGAGAGGATAAGAGGGAAAGGAAAAAACGGAGAGAGGTAGGACAGAAAGCGGGAACTTCAACATATTGCTTGCATATGACAGAATCCACTATCTCTCTACATATGGAATTTCAGGTAATAATAGACGTGAGAGATGTTTTTAGAAAGACCTTCCTGGAATCCCTGAAATTATACCACATTAATTCATGCATAGAATACTAGAGCAAGAAAGAATCTTGGCAATATAACTGAAGAATTTTTTTTATTAATTAATTTTTAACATATTTAAAATAATTGAATTCAAATTCTCTCCCTCCCTCCTGAGAAGGTAAGCAATCTGATACTAATACATGTAAAGTCACATAAATATATTTTTATTAAATATTAACTATGTTTCCAAAATATAATAAAAATAAAGAAACAGAAAATGAAGAGGCATGTTTCAATCTCTACCCAGAGTTCAATAGATCTCTTTAAATGGATCACATTTTTCATCATGTGTTCTTTGAATTGTTTTGGATCATTGTAGCTAAGTCACATTTTACCATCATTACAAACTTGCAGTAAATATCTACGTTTTCCTGATTCTTCTTACTTTCTTTTGCATTAGTTCACATATGTCTTGCTAGGTTTTTGTGACATCATCCATTCATCATTTCTTACACACAGTAATAGTCTATCACAATCATATACCACAATTTGTTCAGCCATTCCTCAGTTGATGGGCATCCCTTCAGTTTCCAATTCCCATCTCCAAAAAAAGGCTACTATAGGTATTTTTGTACATACAGGTCCTTTTCCTTTCTTTGATCTGTTTGGGATAAAGCCTTAGTTAGAATATTGTTTGGTCAAAGGGTATGCACATAGTTTCTAATTTTTCTCCAGAATGGTTGAACCAGTTCACCACACCATCCACAGTGCATTAGTGTCCTAATTTTTCACTTCCTTTCCACCTTTTACCTTTTTCCTTTTCAGAAATACTAGCAAGCATCTCAGAGTTGTTTTACTTTGCATTTCATTAATGTGATTTGGAGCATTTTTATATGACTATTGATAGCTTTTTTTTCTTTTGAAAACTGTTCAAATTATAAAATGGACAGTGTCTCATATTTAATGAATTTGGCTCAGTTCCCTGTATATTTGAAAGATAAGACCTTTATCAGAGAAACTTGGTGTAAATTTTTTCCCAAATTGATGTTTTCCTACTAATTTTTGCTGCTTTAGTTTTGTTTGTGCAAAAACTTTTAAATTTTATATAATCAAAATTATGTATTTTACTTCCAGTCATCCTGTCTAACCCTGGTTTGTTCATAAAATCTTCCATTATCCAAATATCTGATAGGTAAAATTTTCTATGCTTCTCTAATTTTTTATATCATCTTTTATGTCTGTCATATATAAATTTTGTCCTTATTTTTATATACAGTATGAAAAATTGTTCTTTGTCTAATTTCAGACAAACTGCTATCCAGTTTTCGTAGCAATTTTTTTGCCAAATCGTGAGTTCTTTCCCCCAAAGTTTGGATCTTTGGATTTATTAAACACTAGATTTTTCTGGTCATTACTACTTAGTATTGTATATCTAATCTTTTCCACACATACACTCCTATATTTCTTAGCCAGTAACTGATTATTTTGACAATGACCACTTATTTATGGCATCATTTAAGGAATGGTACTACTATGCTACCTTCCTTCATATTTTTTGTTCTTCCAGATAAATTTTGTTCTTTTTTCTAGCTCTATGAATAATTCTTTGGTAGTTGATTGGTATGATACTGAAAGCATAATTTGAGTAAAATTGTCATTTTTTTATATTGGCTCAGCCTACTGATCGCTAACAAATATTTCTCCAGACTTTTGCCTTTCAATCAAAAGTCTTTGTAAAACTGTGTTTATATAGTTCCTTGGATTTATCTTAGTAGCTAGCCTCCCAAATATTGTATAGTCTGCCATTATTTTCAATGTAATTTCTCTTATTTCTTCTTCTTTCTTGATTTCATTAGTAAAATATTGCATTGCTTATGATTTGTGTGGGTTTATTTTATATCTTATTACTTTGCCAAAGTTATTAATTTTTCAATTAATTTTTGGTTGATTCTCTAGGGTTCTCTATGTATACCACCAGATCATCTGAAAAGAATGATTATTTTGTTTTCTCATTGCCTATTCTAATTCCTCCAATTTCTTTTAGTTATCTCATAGCTATAGATAGCATTTCTAGTATAATACTGAATAATAGTGGTTATAATGTGCATGCTTACTTCACCACTGATCTTATTGGGAAGGTTTCTACCTTATCCCCATTATAGAAATATTTTCTCCTGCCTTTTGCTAGAAAATACTTATGATTTTAGGAAAGGCTTCCTTAAGTCCTGTCCTTTCTAGTGTTTTTAATAGGAATTCATGTTATATTTTATAAAAAAAATTTTTGCATCTAGTAATAAAATCATATGATTTTTGTGTATTTTGTTATTTATGGTTTCAATTATACATATAATTTTCCTTATATTGATCCAGCCCTATATTCCTGGTGTAATTTCCTAGTGATTGTAGTTTATATTCTTTGTGAGACATTTCTATAATTTTCTTGCTATAATTTTCTTTAATTTTTGCAGCAATATTCATTAGAAAATTTGACCTATAGTTTTCTTTCCCTGTTGTTTTCCCTGGTTTAGATATAAAATTTGTATTTTGCATTAGAAAAAATTTGGTGGGATTCCTTTACCAACTTTTTTTTCAATAGCTTATATGATATTGGGATTCATTATTCTCTAAATTTTTGGTAGAATTAACAAGCAAATCTATAGAGTCCTGGGAACTTTTTTATAAGGAGCTATTTTATTTATGGCTTTTTCAATTTCTTTTTTTAAAGGTAAAGTTATTTAAGTATTTCCTCCTCTACTAATGTGGACAATTTTTGTAAATATTTATCCATTTCATGTAGTTTCAGATTGCCAGTTATATCAGTATAAAAATAGCTTCTACTAATTATCTTAAATTTCATTTTCAACAGTGTTGCATTTTCCTTTTTCTTTTTTTATAATTATAGTTTGGTGTTCTTCAATATGTCATCTTTAAATTTAAAAAATTGTGACTCTAAAATTTTAATTTGCCCAGCCTAATAAGTGTCAGAGCTATTATTCATGTAAAAACTAGTTATCAGCTTTGACTATGATAGTTCGCTAGGCAAAACACTGAACTTTTATTTACCCATAAAAGGGTATTATAAATATTGATTGAGTTCCATAAAACTCTTATTAATGGTTTGGCTACATCATGTGTTAAGTCATCTTTTAGATATGGTCACTTATGTGAATGGTTTTCCTAATATTGAACCATCCTTGCATTCCTGGTATAAATCCTACCTAATCATAATGAATAAACCTTGTGATCACTTACTGGAGTCTTTTTGCTAGTATTCTATTAAAGATTTTTGCATCTATGTTCATTAAGGAGATTGGTCTGTAGTTTTCTTTCTCTGTTTTTGTCCTACCTGACTTTGGGATCAGTACCATATTTGTGTCATAAAAGGAGTTTGGTAGAACTCCTTCTTTGCTTATTATGTCAAATAATTTGTATAATATTGGGATTAGTTGTTCTTTGAAGGCTTAATAGAATTCACATGTGAATCCATCTGGAGTTGGGGATTTTTTCTTAGGGAGTTCTTTGATGGCTTGTTCAATTACTTTTTACTGATATAGGATTATTTAAGTATTCTATTTCTTCTACTGTTAATCTAGGCAACATATTTTTGTAAATATTCATCCATATCACCTACACTGCTATATTTATTGCCACATAATTGGGCAAAATAATTTCTTTAAATGTTATTTATTTATTTATTTGTTTGTTTGTTTATTTATTTATTTATTTTAAACCCTTAACTTCTACGTATTGACTTATAGGTAAGGGTAGGCAATGGGGGCTAAGTGACTTGCCCAGGGTCACACAGCTGGAAAGTGTCTGAGGCCGGATTTGAACCTAGGACCTCCTGTCTCTAGGCCTGGCTCTCAATCCACTGAGCTACCCAGCTGCCCCCGGGCAAAATAGTTTTTAATGATTGCCTTGATTTCCTCTTCATTAGAGGTGACGTCTCCCTTTTCATCTTTGATACTGATAATTTGGTTTTCTTCTTTCCTTTTTTAAATTAGATTGACCAATACTTTGTCAATTTTATTTGTTTTTTCAAAGTACCAGCTTCTAGTCTTATTTATTAATTCAATAGTTCTTTTACATTCAATTTTATTGATTTCTCCTTTAATTTTTATAATCTCTAACTCAGTTTTTAAATGGGGATTTTTACTTTGATCCCTTTCTAGTTTTTCGATTTGCATGCCCAGTTAGTTGATATTTGCCCTCCCTAGTTTGTTAATATATGCACTCAAGGATATAATTTTCCTCCTGAGTACTGCTTTAGGTGCATCCCACAGATTTTGGTAGGATGTCTCATCATTGTCATTCTCTTCAATGAAATTATTAATTGTTTCTATGATTTGTTCTTTCACTAACTGATCTTGGAGAATCATATTTTTAAATTTCCAATTAATTTTTTATTTGCCTGTCCATGTGCCCTTACTAATTATCATTTTTATTTCATTATGATCTATAAAGGTTACATTTATTATTTCTGCTCTTTTGCATTTGTTTGCCATGTTTCTATGCCCTACTTCATGGTCAGTCTTTGTGAATGTACCATGTGCAGCTGAAAAGAAGGTGTATTTCTTTTTGTCACTATTTATTTTTCTCCACATATTAAATCTAATTTTTCTAGGATTTCATTCACCTCTCTTATCTCTTTCTTATTTATTTTTCATTTTGATTTATCTAGATCTGATAGAGGAAGATTTTAGGTCTCTCACTAGTATAGTTTTGTTATCTATTTTATTCTTGAGCTCCACTAGCTTCTCCTTTAAGAATTTGGATGCTATACCATTTGGTGCATTCATGTTGAGTACTGTTATTTCCTCATTGGGTATACTGCTTTTTAGCAGGATGCAATTACCTTACCTATCTCTTTTAATCACATCTATTTTTACTTTGGCTTTGCCAGAAATCATGACTGCCACTCCTTCCTTCTTTTTCTCAGTTGAAGCCCAAAAGATTTTGCTCCAGCCTTTTATTTTTGCTCTATGTATATCTACCTGCTTCATATGTGTTTCTTGTAGACAACATATGGTAGGATTGTAGTTTCTAACCCACTCTGCTATTTGCTCCTGTTTTATGGACGAGTTCATCCCATTCACATTCAGAGTTATAATTATCAGCTGTGTATTCCTCAAAATTTTGGTATCCTCTCCTAGTTCTACTCCTTCTTCTTATACTATTTCCTTTTAAAAAAGTGGTTTGTTTTAAATTTTAGTCCCCCTTGTCCCCTCCCTTAGTTTACTTCCCTTCCCCCCCTTTTTGTTCCCCTCTTATTATTTTTAAGGCCTAATGAATTCCCTCTGCCCTCTCTTCTCCTCCTTTTTTGAACTCCCCACCCCACTGTCCCCTTTGGTTTATCCCTTCTGACTTTTTCTGTAGGGTTTGATAGAATTCTGTATCCCAATGGATCTAGCTACTCCTCCCTCTCAGGATTAATTCCACTGAGAGTAAGTTTTAAGTATTTCATATTAATACTCTCTTCCTCTCCTTCTTATAATAGTATTCCTCCCCTCCCCTTCCCATACCCTCTTTTTGTTGTATAGATTATCCTAGTTTTCTTATTACTTCAAGTTCCTCTTGGTGCCATCTTCTATTCCCCCCCTTTTTCTGTATCATCTTAGACCATTTAGTATTCCAGTCTCTCCCTATGAATGATTCTTCTAATTACTATAGTAGTGAATACAATTTTTGAGAATTACACATAACATTTCTCCATATAGGAATAAAAATAATTTGATCTTATTCAAGCCCTTAAAGAAGCAAGTTTAAAAATAAGAGTTTTCTTTCTTTCCCCTTTCTTATTTACCTTTTCATGTTTCTCTTGATTTTTGTGGTTGGATATCAAACTTTCCATTTAGTTCTGGTCTCTTCTTTGCAAATACTTGGAAATCTTCTATCTTGTTGAATGCCCATACTTTCCCCTGAAAGTATATAGTCAGTTTTGATGGGTAGTTGATCCTTGGTTGTCGACCCAAATCTCTTGCCTTTCTGAATATCATATTCCATGCCTTGCGGTCTTTTAGCTTGGAGGCTGCCAGATCCTGTGTAATCCTGATTGGTATTCCTTGATATCTGAATTGTCTCTTTCTGGCTTCTTGTAATATTTTTTCCTTAACTTGGAAACTCTTGAATTTGGCAATTATATTCCTGGGGGTTGACTTTTGAGGGTTTAGTGTAGAGGGTGATCTATGGATCCTTTCAATGTCTATTTTGCCCTCTTGTTGAAGAACATGCTGGCAGTTTATTTGGATAATTTCTTGTAGTATGGTGTCCAAATTTCTATTAATTTCTGATTTTTCAGGAAGACCAATGATTCTTAAATTATCTCTTGTAGACTTCTTTTCTTGATCTGTCATTTTCTCAGTGATATATTTCATGTTTCCTTCTATTTTGTCATTCTTTTGACTTTGTTTTATTAGTTCTTGTTATCTTGCAAGATCATTGGCTTCTACTTGCCCAATTCTGGGCAAAAGACTGGTTTTCCTTTTCGATTTGGTCTGTCCTGTTTTTCATGGTTTTCTAATGTTTAATTTGGGTCTTCAATTTGCTTAACATTTCATTTAATTTTTGCCATCTTTCTCCTATTGCGAGTTTCTGTCTTTTAACCTGTTAATTTCCTTTTGAACTATTTCCCACTTTTCTTGCCAAGTCTCTTCTATCTTTCTCATGATCTCAGATTTGAACTCTTTAAGAGCTTATGTCCAATTTTCATTTTTTGGGGAAGGTTTGGATGTGTTTCCTTGTTTGTCCTCGTCTGCTGTCTGCTCTGTTGTCTGGATTTTTTCTGTGTAAAAGTTATCGAGTATTAATGCTTTCCTCTTGTATTTTTTTTTCTCTTGGTTAGTTCTTGGTCATTGCTTGCCATTAAGATGCTGGTTTTTCTTTCTCAGTTGGAAGTCTGGGTGAGGCAGGCAGGCTCTCTGTGTATAGAACTGTGGAGCAGTTTTTGCCTGAGTCACAGCGCAGTGCCACCTCTCTCAGCTTTATACTCGTACCTAATGTCTATGCTCTTTAGGCTCCTGGGGTCTGAAGTCTAGCTGTTCTCAGGGTCAAGCCTCTTGGTGGTCCCCTTGCTTGCTTCTCTACCTGAGGCTCCTTTACGAGTCTAAGCTTGCTGCTTTGACAGTGTGTCACCCCTCTGTTCTAGGCCAGCACCCAAGGACTGCGTTCAAGGTCTGTGCTCAAAGTCCATATTCTTTAGCCTCTTGGGGTCTTAAGTCTTGTTGCTCTCAAGAACAAGCCCCTAGTGATCGCAGTTAGTTGCCAAGAACTTAATGACTTAGTGAATGCCCCACATTTGCTCTAACTTGTGAGCTGGCTCTGGGACTGTAGGTGGAGTGGAGGGCAGTGAGGGCAGATTGATTAGCTCACATTTTATTGAGATTTATTTCACGCCCTTATAGCATGGAAATGCCCAAATCCCACACACCTTCAATGCTACTCCCTATTGTAGGGTCCCTTTGTTTATCAGAATTTGGTTTTTGTGTCCTTTTGATGTATCATTTATCGCTTGGTTAGGAGAGTTTAGTGACCTGCTTCTACTCTGGTAGCCATCTTAGCCTGGAAGTCTTAAGTCATCGTTTTAGGGCTATGCTCAGAATATAGTATGACTTCCACACAACTTGAGAACTAGCATTTTGGAATATAATCTCTTTGTAACTGGTGGATAGGCACAGGGATAATAGCTGGAACTGTGATTTTATTGATACAGAAAGTCCCAAATGAGAAAATTTCTTCTACTAAGTTCAGGCTGATCTCTTCTTCCCTGAAACTTATTTTCTGAGAGTTGTTTACAGCACCAAGAGGTTTAGTGACTGACCTAGGTTTAATCAGCTTGTGTTAGAGGCAGGAGTTAGCCTGGGACTTCCTGGATTTATGTCAAGCTTGCCATGTACTATGCTTTTTGTTTCCCTAATGTGGTACCTAGTCATATTATTTTCTCTTTAAATATCATTTAATTTTATTTCCTCTTTCTCTTTTCAGTGGAATATCAGGGCTCAAAGATAGGTATCTAGGGAACTTTTAAGTGTGGACATGGTAGATATTTTATTTTACTTTCTCCATTTTTTATTGAAGTCCCATTTCACCACCATATCTAAATCCCACAGTATCTACCTCACATGAGTAGTTCTGAAACCAAATGTGATTTCACACACACACACACACACACACACACACACACACACACACACATATATATTTAAAGCATGAAAGAAATATCACCTCTTGATCTTATTACATTTTTCTGAAGAACTAAAAATATTTTTCATTCCAGTATTTCAAAATAGGCAATAATAGTAACTCAGAATAGGAAAATTATATAAATTGAGATGTAATAGGAGACAAATTAATTCCCAAATAAAAGGGAAAGCTTAATTTGCATTCATATCTGCTTACTTTTCTGTTGAATGAGGACGATTTTCTTTCTCAGCCAATTTTCCTGGTTCTATTTTTTTGTCTCCTTTCTCCCTTTGCTTAGTACTTCATTTGAGGCTTTGGGACTGTAAGTACAGGAGTCTGTGTGAGTTTAATATATTTTTTTAGATATATTGGCTTGGCAGATATCTAACCTTGAAAAAAGGATTGACCTCTATAAGTTGTTTGGCTTTCTGCTGATAGGGGAGATGCTAATTCATTAAACGATATGAGCACATTTCAGTGAAAAGCTAGTAGGGATCCAAAGCTTTGTTGTTTTCTATTAATGATCTTATATATCTTCTTCTCTCATGAGGCACCAGTGCAGGCTTGATTAAAATATAATTTAAATTGTTCCCCTTTGGAAATCTCAGTAGGTATGACCTTGAACTAACCTGAAGCCTCATCATCCCAAAAATATTTTAATGGTAGATTGCAACCAACTTTTTAGTTTCTTATACATATTAACATATCTAAATTATTCACATTCCCCATTACAGTAATCTTGATCTGAACTGTATTGCTCTAAAAGCAGAATTATGCTCTTTTTTATTCTTTAGGTTACTATATATCTTTGAATTAATTTCGGTATTAAGTGATACATCAAGCACAATGGTATATTTCCCATCATCAGAGAATTTTTTAAATAAAATTTAGGATTTCATTATTGTTAAGTGCCCATGAGAAAACTTCCCCTACCACTTAGAGGAAGTAGATTGAATACTGGACCTGGAAGTCAAGAAGAGCCGAGTTCAAAGGAGGTCTTAGATACTTAATAGTAGGAAGTTACTTCACCACTATGTGCCTCAGTTTTCTCATCTATAAAATGAATATAATAACTGAACCTACCCCCCAGAATTGTGGAGAGAATAAAATGAGATATTAGAAAATACTTTTCTTTTCTTAAAGCCATAAATCATTCTAATTCTTTATGTTCATGATGATTATTAATATTATCATGAATTCATATTGATATATTCTCATAATTTAGAGTTTTAAAGGGTTGTGTCGGGCTGCTGACTTTCCTAAATTCATATAGCCTATGTGTCAGAGGAGGAATTTCTACCCATCTCACAGAAACAACTACACCTTGCTTCCTTGCATCATTGGAGGATACCTTCCTGAAACACTGATTATGCCATTCTACTATCAGAAGCCTCCAGAAGTTTACCATTGTCTGAAAATAGTTCAGTATGTTTATCCCAGAATTCAAAGCCTTCCATAATCTACATCTAATCTATGTTTTTAGCCTTAACAATCACTTTACCCCTTGGTGATATATCTCCTTTAGTCAAACTCACTTAATATTCTTTGAAAGGGCTTTTATTTTCCATCTTTGACACTATTAATTATATAATTTTTCCAAGCCTAAAATGTCCTCCTCCTATTTCTTTGCCTATTCAAATATTACCCATCCTCCAAGACCTAACTCAAGCTCCATCTTCTTTTTGAAAGGCTTCCTATTTCAATATATTATAATTCTCTTTCTTCCACAAGTCATACCATTTGTTATCTCTTCCTTTCACTTGAAATCCAATCATGGGTTGCTTTTGGTATTTTACCTATTCTTAATTTGAATGGTTATTAAACTATTATTTTTTCATTAAAAATTAAGGAGACAGGCTTGTCATTTTAAGTGTGAGACATGGAGGAGGTACATATTGGGGATTGCACTGGAATGAAAAAAATGTTAGAAGACAGAAGGAAGCTTCTAACTGCTTAAAATGATGTTTTATGGAGATTTTCTAGAATTACAATGACAGGAGTTGCACAGGATGAGAATACCTGTATGGGTTGTAATCTAAACTGGAAAAGAATGTATCCTCATGAATAAGTCTTAAAATATATCTTCCTTAGTTCCATCTTCCTCCCAACTGATTTATAACTATTTTTAGGGCAGGGGTCCTGCTTAATACTTCCTTGAATCACTCATACCTAGAATATTGCCTCATACCTTGTCAGCATTCCAAAAAGAAATCTTAATTTGGCATAATGGCACATATCTTGTGACCACCAGCATGTCACTTTGCCTTAGACATTTTTCTTTTTTATTTTTAATAATATATATGTATGCACATATATATTACTTTATTCCATGTAAAATGAATTTTTAACATTTAAAAAATTTTGAGTTCCAAAATCTCTCTCTTTTTCTGACTCTCCCTAAGTCCCTGCTCTCCTCTCTCCCCAAGACAGTAATCAATTTCATATAGATTTTGCATGTGCAATCACAGAAAACATTTTTCAATATTAGCCATTTTGTGGAAAAGATCTCAAATGGAAAAGGACAAGAAGAAAAAGGAGGAGAACGTGAAATATAGCATGTTTAAATCTGCATTCAGACTTCATAAGTTCTTTCTCAAAGTGCAGATGCCATTTTTCATCATGAGTCTCTGTTATTGTCTTGAATCACTGCCTCACAGTTGTTCTCCAAAAATATTATTGCCACTATGTAAAATGTTTGTCTTGTTTCACTCACTTCACTTTGCATCAGTTCAGGTTAGTCTTTCCAGATTTTTCTGAAATTATTCTGTTAGTCATTTCTTATAGCACAATAATAATCCATCAAGGTCATATACCACAACTTGTTCGGCCATTCTCCAACTGATGGACACATGCCTCAATTTTCAATTCTTTGCTGTCACAGAAAGAGTTACAAATAAATATTTTTGCACAAATGGTCCTTTTCCCATTTTGTGATGTCTTGGGGATACAGAAGTTGCAATTGTATTGATGGATCAAAGACTACGTATAGTCTTAGAATATTAGGCAAACTTCTAATATTTGTAACCCAAGTTATAGTTCTCATGTGCCCTATGCTCTGGAGACTGACATTATATAATAGATATAGAACTGGAAAGAAACTTGGAAGCCATCTAATCCAACATTTTACAGCTGAATAAATGGATTACCCATGAGATAAAGGGACTTATCCAGGAGGTGAAGTGACTTGCCCAAGGTCTCACAGTCCTCATCACAGCAGGGATGGTATTTGAACTTGTGGCCATGCATCATGGTTAATATTTTTTAACTAATCAAAATGATATGGCTCTTGTCTTCCATCGTACCCAAAGAATCATATGCTCTAAAATAAAAGACATTAGAAATATACACAAAAATCCGCTGATTTGTGATTGAAAGTATAATTTCCCTCCTTCCCAACTCCTCTGCAAAGATCTGCTTCTCATCTTCTTTCACTTAACTTATTATTGCCTAGGACAAAAGTTATTGATGGAATCTGAATCATTTGTCTGTTGACATCTTCTCTGGGGACCCCAGATTTTCCCTATTGAAACATAGTTTGCCTTGATTTACTGGAAGAAATATACCAGGACTCAGGAGACCTGGATTCTAGTCCTTTTCTGGCCACCAGTTTTTTATATGATTTCAGGCAATTCAATTCACCTCTCTGAGTCTTAGTTGCTGCTCAGTAAAATGAAGGATAGATTAAATGTCCCAAAGGTCTACTCCAACTCTGATAGGGAGAAAAATGGAGAAAGAGTATTTTTAAAACACCTACTATGTACCACGCACCGTGCTAAGTATTTTATAAATATTATCTTATTTGAATCTCACAACAATATTATGAGGTAGTTACTCTCATCCCCATTTTATGGTTAAGGAAACCAAGCCAGACAGAGGTTAATTGACTTGTTTAGGATTACATAGCTATTAAGTGTCTGAAGTTGGAATTGAGTTCAGGTCTTCTCTCCAGGTCTGGTATTCCATCCACTGCACCACTTAAGTTGCCATTGAGTAAAGTTCTTTGTGGACTGTCAACATTTTGTTATCAGTTGCCTGAATAATGTACCCCTGTTCTACCATTGTCTAAAAGCATGTACGTAGAAGGATTTCTAGGAGAATAATTCTCCAGCAGAATGGAGAAATATTTACTCAGTAGAGTTACCATCAGATATTTGATTATTAAATTCTTAGATATTGCCTTTTCTAGGAAGGTTTTGATAGAATCTATAGTACTATAGCCAGATATTATTACAGTACTCATTTTAACCAATTTTTCATATATTAAAAAAGTTCATATCATTTGATCTGACTATTTTCAGCATACAAATTTGACTAAAGTAAAGAGAACCATTATTTTTGGAAAGTACTCAAAGCTGTCTTTTAAATATCTGCAGACCTCAAGTCAGTAGAAATAAGCTATTATTGTAAGTGGAGAAAATTAGTGCAATATCTACTCAAGAAAAAAGGTTTCTAAAATGTCATCTGCCCTCTGAGAAAGAACTGATAGAATATGATTGCAGATTTAAATATATATATTTCACTTTCTAATTTTTCCTTTCTTTTATTGAAATCTCTTCAACAAAATAACTAACATAGAAAAATGTTTCACATGATTATGTATGTAATATCTCAATATCAGTTTACTTACCATTTGAGGGATGTGCAATGAGTGAGGGAGGGAGAGTGGGTAGGAGAGAGAGAGTTTGGAACTCAAAACTTCAAAAATAAATGTGAAAATTGTTTTTACATCTAAAATGAGGAAATATTACATATTATTTTAAAATGAATAAAATTTCTAAACAAATTATACTCTTCTCCAAAAAATGATTAGCTAGGACTTTGTAGCCATAAATCCTTTTTTATAAAAATATATACATTGTCCTCCACTTCATAGAATTTCTCTTTTTTTCTAAAACAATGGAAAAGTCTCTCCTAATAATTCCAGATGCGAGCTTACTCCTTATATTATGTAAAACAACATTTTATATATTTGTATTTAATCTCCTTATATTCTTTATATACTTTCATATATACTTACTGCCACCCTTATATTAATATGTGGTTGTTATTGTTTGATCTTTTTATATCTGACTCTTTGTGACCCCTTTGGGGTTTTCTTGGCACAGATACTAGAATGATTTTCCTTTTCATTCTCTAGATCATTTTTACAAGATTAAGTGACTTGCCCAGGATCACATAACTAGTTAGTGTCTGGGGCCAGATTTGAACTCATAAAGTTGTGTCTTCTTGATTCCAAGCCTGACCGTCCATCCATTGCACCACCTTATTGTCCCTATATAATTTAATCTCCTGTACCCAAAAAGATAATAAGGAAAAATACTTGTACAAAAATATTTATAGTCATGCTCTTTGTAGTAGCAAAAAAAAATGGAAAATGAGGGGGTGTCCATCAATTGAAGAATGGTTGAACAAATTGTGGTATCTGGCTGTGATGGAATATCATTGTGTTGAAAGGAATAATGAACTGGAGGAATTCCATGTGAACTGGAAAGACCTCCAAGGAATTGTTGCAGAGTGAAAGGAGCAGAACCAGAAGAACATTGTACACAGAGACTAATACATTATGGCACAATTGAATGTAATAGACTTTTCTACTAGCAGCAATGCAACTATCCAGGACAATCCAGAGGAATTTATGAGAAGGAACACTATACACATCCAGAGAAAGAACTGTGGGAGTAGAAACACAGAAGAAAAACGTATGATCGATCATGTTGTTTGATGAGAATATGATTGGGGTTTTGATGTTAAAGCAACGCTCTACTCCAAATATGAATAACATGGAAATAGGTTTTGAACAATGATACATATATAACCCAGTGGAATTCCTTGTCAACTCTTGGAGGGGGCAGGGGAAGAAGGGTGGGAAAAATTATGAATCATGTGACCATGGAAGTATTCTAAATAAATAAATAAAATTTAAAAATATGTAAGCTCCCATAATATAAAGATCTCTTTTTTCTCTCTTGATCCCCATCACAGTAGTAGAAACAGAGTTAAATAAATGTTTGTTGAATAATCAGCTGAACCCATACCATGATTAATTCAAATAAGACCTTACTTACAACTAAACTTCGAGAACCTTTTCATGATACAAGATAGAGTATATTTTTTTCATATAAAGTTCCCATTCTCCTATTCTTACCTTTCACTCTGAGGAGTCTATAAAAATTATGAATTTACTGTAACTCGTGCTTTATGGTTTTTACAGCATGCTGATCTCCAACTGCAATCATAATATGAAAATGAACAATTTTGATATTGGATTATATTAAACAATAATGCACATTTATTGTAGGCAGAAACTTGATTTTCTTACCTATAGCTGTCTTCATATGTGCTAATCTTTAAATTCTAATAATATTATAATGAAACGGTAGAAACTAGAGTTTTGCTACTTTAGGGAATCAAAAGATTATCATTCTGCATTACACTTATTCTAAATATTCCTTATCTCAAAATACTTCATATTACTGAATTTGGTACCATCAATAAATTAGGAAGCATACTTCAAATACAAAAGTATTTTTCAGATATGTTCTTCATACAAGGGAATAAAAAATATAGAGCGGGATGCAGGTTTGGAAGTAAGGACAGAAATACATTTTTTAACATTCATGTGCCAGGTACTTGGCTAAAAGCATTATAAATATGATTTCATTCAATCCTTACAACAAGCCAGGGAAGCATTCCCAAGATACAATTAAGAAAACATGCACCCATGTTAGAGTTAAGAGGTTAAATTATTTGTTTAGGATTGCACAGATAGTATATAAGACTGGATTTGAACTTCAGTCTTCCTTACTTCTAAACTGGTGCTCTATCCACTGTGCCATCTAGCTTCTTCTAGGTTTGGATATAGTAATGCTACAGAAACTTACCATTAGTTAATCATTAATTTAGCAATCTTTTATTGAATACTCATTATATATTAGGAACTATGCCAGATGCTGAGAACACGATTAAAGTAATAAAATTATTTCCCTCAATAACCTTACGGTTTAATTGATGAAGACATACACTTTTGGTGTATTCCAGTGATGGTGAGAAGCAATGCAAAAGCAAAGAGGTGGAATATCCTCTTGTAGGATCATGGCCAGTTTATTATAACCCTAGTATACATTAACGGGAATAATATATCATAAATATACAAAGATAGGATATGTTGCCTGCTTCTTGGCAGTGTCTATTGGGGCAGAAAGAGCCTTACATTCTCAGGCATAGTATTTTGGTTTTTTTGCTTGAGTATATTTATTATAAGCTGTTATGGATAAAATCCTGCAACCATGTTTTCATGGGTTTTAAGCTGGCAGTTGCCAATATAGAACACAGAACCTGGCAGACAGCCCAGGCCAGGTGCCAGTGTTACAGTTGAAGTGAGGGTATAAAAGGGCATCCTCAGACCCTTGACTTCCGTTCTGGCTCTGATCTTCAGGGTTAGGGAGGAAAGGGTAGAAAAGTGGGCCCCTGGGTGATCAAAGGGTGGTTCTGGGTAGATTCTTTAGTTAGGTAGGAACAACTACCATAGCTAGCCAATTTCAAAAGCTCACTGGCAGACCCAATAACCCTTATTGTAAACAAGTGAAAAATTCAACCATCAAGACATCATCATCTGGCCCAGGGCTTGGTTGCCCTGGGTCAGCAACCCAGAGTATCAGAGTTGAGATTGCCCTTAAGGCATTCTTATACTACTGCACCCTAAGAAGACTTTTCAGTATTACCTAAAGTAGTTTAGTGAAGTTATTTTTTCAGGATCTTAGCTTACCTCACCAACTTTCCAACTCCCTTTTAACTGATCCAATTTATTACCAATAAACCCATTTAACCTTTAAGCTTAAAGATCTTTGAAGTCATTGCCTTTACCTTTACCAAAGGCCAAGTAACATCAGTAGTCAGATCAGACTATTAGCTTGAGCTGATAAAGTTTATCAGTTAGGTTCAGCCTTCTTCCTGGTGACTACACCAACTGTCCAATAGAATTGTTTCCATCTCCCAGGGGGAGAGGTACAGAATCCTGATCTTAAAGGGGTCTTGGCTTTACTAGTTAGAGAGCTTCAAAAATTCAGCTTAGGTGCAGGACTCCTGTTATACATACCAACTTCTACTCCTGCCTAAAGGCTTCTTGGGCTGGCCTAATACCATCTACCACTCTTCCCCTGCACTGCAGCAAGCCCCTTTGCATTACAAAGCAAGAGTTTGTACTTATTGAGAGAAGAATTATATTGAGAGTTTACATATATATGTATATGCATATACATATATATATATATACACACATATAGTTTGTATATATAGAGAGAATGAGTGAGAGTGAGAAAGAGAAAGTGAGAGTGAGTGAGAGAGGAGTAGGGATAGTGATGGAAGCTAGGTGGTATAATGGATAAAGCACCAGACCTGAAGTCAGGAAGACTTCTCTTCATTAGTTCAAATCTGGCCTCAGACACTTACTAGCTGTATGCCCATAGGCAAGTCACTTAACCTATGGCTTCCATTCCTTATCTATGCAATGAGGTGGAAGAAGATAGGATAAACCACTTTAGGATCTTTGCCAAGAAAACCCTAAAATGGGGTCATGAAGATTTGGGTGTGACTGAAATGATTGAATAACAACAAAGGTAGAGTGATGGATGCACAAAAAAGAAAAAATAAGAGTGTCAATAAAGCCTTTAAAATTGTGCAGAAAGGAGGACACTTGGAAGTAGACACCAACAAGCAGAACAGAGTTGGTACTTCCAGGTTACATTTTATATATACTTCCTAAAAATGCTTTATATAATAAGAGGTTTGTTATTTTATATACAACATTTGTAATATATGAAGCTATTTTAACATGTGACAAGTTCATAAAAAAAAGAAAATTAAAAATAGAAAAAAGTAGATTTAGAGCCTAGTTGTCTGGATGGCAATTTGGAACCCTAAAGGGTAGTAAAATACTGTCTGCCCTTTGATCTAGCCATACCACTGCTGGCTTTATATCCCAAAGAGATCATAAGGTAAAGGACTTTTAAAAGGATTTATTATTTGATTACTGAAATAACAGGGAGCCATAAGAGTTTAATAGAGTAGGGGAATTAAATAGTTAGAACTGTCCTTTGGGAAAATCACTCTGATAACTATGTTGAAAAGTGAAAGATCTTCATAAGCTTACCTGAAAAGACAACAAAATGAAAACCTTCTTAATACTGGAGAAAAGGGGCATCTGATCTATTTTTATTCATAACTATTGACTTTACTTTTATCAGTTACAAGGAGCTATATCTTATCTTGAGGGGCATCTAGGTGGCACAATGGACAGAAAGCTGAGCCTGAGTCAAGAAGATCCATCTTTATAAGTTCAAATCTCACCTTAGATACTTACTAGCTATGACCTAATGCAAATTACTTAACTCTATTTGCCTCCATTTTTCATCTATAAGATGAACTGGAGAAGAAAATGGCAAACCACTCTAGTATCTTTGACAAGAAAATCCCAAATGGAGTCACAAAGATTTGGACATGGCTGAACAACAAATACATTGTCTTTACCGAAAACCTTGAAACGGACAGATATTTCTTTCTTTGGATATTGATTGCATATTGTACAACAGAAGGAAGAGAATTCCTCCTTTCTGATTGTGGCCGTATGGAAGAATAAGTAGAGAACAGGGGCTGAGTATATAGTCAAATACAATATAAGAATTTAGGCTTGCATTAAAAAGGTAACAATGGAATTGTACTAGCTCTTCTTCAAAACCCCTCCTACCTCCAAAATGTGATCCTTTGAGCATCTAGTGGAGCACTTTAATTTTTGAGTGAGTGAGGAAATTGAAACCCAGAGAAGCAAAATGATTCGTCCAATTAGAAGCCTGGTTTATATAGAGCTCTTATGGATCATTCGTGGCTTTTGTCAACCAATCAAATTCATCTTTAAATCCCACTTCAAAAGCTCTTAGATGTTTGAAATTTAAAATACTTCTCTGCAAAGATTAGAAAAGATATACAAATTTTGTATGATGTATTCTCACCACAACTCTGAGAGAGGCAAGTAGGTTACAACTGTAATTAACCACCCTTTATGGAAAGCACTAAGCATTTTCTTGAAGGCAGTGTAAGTTAGCAGTGTACTGGGAAATAGAAATTATATAACTCCTTCATCTAATCACTCTCTTTGCCCTGCCATGGTTTCTGAAACTTTGTTTTAGTTGACATCTAAGCAGCATTACCTGAGTGCCTCAGTTAATAAAACTGTTTATAGCATCCATATATTTATCTGTTTAAAAACTTCATAGAGGCAGGTACATGGCTCAGTAGAAAGGGGGCAGGAGGTCTTGGGTTCAAATGTGAACTTAGATACTTCTTAGCGGTGTGACCCTGGGCAAGTCACTTAAAACCCCCATTGCCTAGCCTTTACCACTCTTCTGCCTTGGAACCAATACACAGTATTGATTCTAAGACGGAAAGTAAGGGTTTAAAAAAAAAGTAAAAAACAAACAGTATATTAATGTAACTAATTTAACTTTTCCCAAAGCTTCTTGAGCATTTTTCATTTTCCTTTTCTGTCTTCTTACCTGAACTGATGGTTTTGAAATGGTACCTCAGATTTATTTTAATTTATATTTCTCCAGTTAATAGTGACCTCAAGCATTTCTTTTATATTTCATATTGAAAGCTTTGGTTTCTTCCTCTTAAAACTACCTATTCATATCCTATGACAATTTATCAATTGTAGAATGACCCTATTTTTAAAATTAGACTCAATTCTCATTTGAGAAATTAATCAGAGAAATTGCCATTATTTTTCCCAGTTTCTCGATGTTCTTCTAATTTTCACTGCATTTGTTTTGTTTATGTGACATTTTGAAATTTTTGTGTAATCAAAATGATTATTTTACCTCCTGTGGTCCCTTTATCTCTTTTTTTTGGTCATGAAGTCTTTAGTTATCCATAGATTGGACAGTTACTTCCTTCCCAAATTTGATTAAGATATTATGCTTTTAATCATGTGCCCATTTTGAATTTACCTTATAATAAGAGGGCAAAATTTATTCTCTGTCTAATTTCTGCTAGACTAGTTTCCAGTTTTCTTGGCAGTTTTTGTCAAATAACAAATACCTGCACTTTGTTTGCTTTTTTTTGTGTGTGTACTTAAACTATTTTAGCAATCAAACTTTCTATTTCTTATCCAGTACCAAATTGTCTTAAATTTTCCATTTGAAATATAATTTGAGTATGGAACTGCTGGTCCTACTTTGGTCTTAGATTTTGAAGATGAATTAGAAGGGTCATTAAAATGAGGCAGAAATCTGGGAGTCTAAGGAATTATTCTAATTGTGTGGCTGCTCTGGGTGTACCTCCTCATTTGCCTGGATTTTAAGTTTAAAATGAAAAAAAGGTAGACTAGATAATCTCTAAAATAAAAAAAATCAATGGCACTTATTTTATGAAAGCAAATATTCATTTTGCTAATGGAATAATACTGAGAAGACTTTTATTAAACCTACAGAGATTAAACCTACTTCCTAGTACTTTTATTCAACTAAAAAAGTATTTTATCTACCTGTGCATTAGTTCATAGAATATTATTTTTATAAAAAAGATAACCTGCCAGAATCACTTCTATATTCACTCATTCATTTGATCATTTCCAAAATTCTCCTTTGTCTTTTAATGACTTATCAATTATAATATCTTCTTCTAAATGATGTTATGTTGCATATGACCTATAGTTGCTGAAGTACACTAAATTATAATTGTTGTGATCTTATATTTTTGGCTTTTTGCTTATCTGTTCCATTCTTGTGGAACTTTTTTTAAACCAGGATCATTTGTTTCCTCCATAATTAGCTATATGAAGAAACATAAAAACACCATGGAGAGACCCTTTAAGGTCAGCATAATCTTGAAAATAGTTTTTAAAAAAATTAGCTATTGGGAAATGGCTGAACAAATTCTGGTACATGATTGCTTTAGAATACTCTTTTTCTGAGGCAGCTGGGTGGCTCAGTGGATTGAGAGCCAAGTGTAGAGATGGGAGGTCCTAGGTTTGAATCTGGCCTCAGACACTTCCCAGCTGTGTGACCCCGTGCAAGTCACTTAACCTTCATTGCCTAGCCCTTACCACTCTTCTGCCTTAGAACCAATACACAATATTCATTCCAAGATGGAAGGTAGGGTTTTTAAAAAAATACTATTTTGCTATAATAAATAATAAATGAATGGTTTTAAAAACGGGAGGATTTACATGAACTGATGCAATGTGAAGTAGGCAGAGCCAGGAGAACATCATACACAGCAATATTGTAACAGTCATCAACTACGAAAGACATTGGTATACTAAACAATGTAGTGATCCACAATAATTTCAAAACAATCATGATTTAAAATCCTATCCACTTCCACAGAAAGAAATTATGTACTCTGAATGCAGACTGAAGCATACTTTTCTCATTTCCTTGCTTTTTTTTTCCAAAATATCTAATGTGGATATTTTTTTGCATGGCTTCACATGTATAATTGATATATTTGGCTTGTCTTCTCGTTTAGTAGGTAAAGGACAAGAGGAAGGGAAAAATTTGGTATTAAAAATGTGAAAAATACATCTTAAAATATACACATAATTTAAAAAATTAATTAGCTACTCTCATTGTTTTCACTTCTGCCAGTATAGTTTGATCTAATGAGTTTCTTGTCTACCAAGTCGCCATTTGTGATCAGTCTAATATGGTCTATTTGGACATCACATGTATTGCTCACTATCTCTATTGTCTAATTCTCCAAGCATCTTTTCACAAGACAGAGTGACTCCACTCTATTTGTCATTGCTCAGTTTCTGCACTTCATTTATCATGGATTCCCTCAGAACAGTTGTGGTCATTGTTTATTCTATTGCATGTTTGGTAAATATAAACTTCTTTTCTTTGCTATTTTTTTCTTCAGTAATTCTTTATTTTTCCCAATCATATGTAAAAATAAATTGGGCATTTATTTGCTAATTTATTTTGCTAATCCAAATTGTCTCCCTCCATTTTTCTTCCCTTTCCCATTCCTTGAGACATCAAACATAATGATATTGATTATGCATATAATATTAAATAAAACATACTTCCTTATTGATCATGTTGTGGAAGAAGACACATTTTAAAAAGCCATAAGAAAATAAAATGGAAAATGGTATACTTTGATCTTCATTCATATTCCATCAGTTATTTTTCTGGAGGTGGATGGCATTTTTCATCATTGGTCTTTTGGGATTGTCTTGGCTCATTCAGCTGCTAGGAATACCTAAGTCACTCACAGTTGTTCATTTCTGTTGCTGTGTACAATGCTTTCCTCGTTCAGATCACTTCACTTTGCTTCAGTTCATGTAAGGCTTTCCAGAATTTCCTGAAGGTATCCTAATTATCATTTCTTATAGCATAATCGTGTTCAATTATAATCACATGCCACAACTTGTTCAGTCATTCCCCAATCGAATTACCTCTGTTTCCAGTTCCATGCCACTCCCAAAAAGAACAGTAAATATTTTCATACAAATTCCTTTCCTTCTTTTTGGGATACAGACCCAGTAGTGGTCTGTTGCTAGATCAAAGGGTATTCACAATTTTATAGCCCTTTGGGTATAGTTCCATATTGCTCTAAAGAATGGTTGGATCAGTTTAAAACTCAATCAACAATGCTTTAAAATCCCAGTTTTCCCACATTCCATCTAATATTTATTATTTTCCTTTTCCATTGTATTAGCTAAATTGCTAGATGTGAGACTATACATCATAGTTTTTGCAATTTGCATTTCTCTGAACAATATTGATTAAAGCATTTTTTTTTCATATAACAATGGATAACATGGATTTCTTCATCTGAAAATACCTATTCATATCCTTTGATCATTTATCAATTGGGAAATGTCTTGTACTCTTATAAATTTGACTTCTATGTATTTGAGAAATGGGGCCATTGTCAGAGATACTTGCTATAAAATTTCCCCTGCAAATTTTCTATTTTCCCTTCTAATCTTGGTTGCATTGGTTTGTTTATATAAAAACTTTTTAATGAAATAAATATTAACCATTTTGTATCTGATAATGCTCTCTCTTGCCTAGTTATAAATTCTTCCCTCATCTATATATCTAACAGGTAGACTATTCCATGCTTTCCTAATTTGCTGATGATAGTACCCTCCCTTTACATCTAAATTATGTACCCATTTTGACCTTTTCTTGTTATAGGGCGAAAGGAGGTTGGTATACACCTAGTTTCTGTGAAATTATTTTCCAGGCTTCTGAAAATTTTTTGTCAACTATTGAGTCCTTTTTCCCTTTCCATGCTTTTTACCACCATTTTAATATATTGTAGTCAATACTGAGGAAATGAAAAATTCTACCTTGACCTTTTATTGTCAGTCACATCCTCATGCATCACAGTAGTACAAATGCCACTAAATATAATTTAACAGCCTATATAGCTTTTGACTGATTCTATATTCATGATGTTGTATTTATAATATTTTATTTTTTCAATTACATATAAAATAATTTTGACATTCAATTATTAAAATTTTGAGTTCTGAATTGTCCCCACCTCATTTCCCTAACCCCCAGAGAAGATAAGCAAGTTAATATAATTTATAAATGTGTAGTCATGCAAAGCATATTAGTCATGTTGTAAAAAAAAAAACAACAGACCAATTGCTTAGGCAAAGAGTATGCTCAGTTTTATAACACTTTGACCATAATTCCATATTGCTATCTGCAATATTTGGATCAATTCACAGGTCAGCCAATAGTGCTTTAGAATCACAATTCAATTCACATGCCCAACAACATTTGTCATTTTCTCTTTCTGTCATATTAGTAAATCTTCTACATGTGAGGAGATACTGCAGAATTATTATAATTTGCATTTCTCTAATCAATAAAGATATAGAGCATTTTTTCATATGACTATAGATATCTTGGGTTTTTTCATCTGAAAACAGCTTATTCATGTTTTGACATTTATCAATTGAGGAATGACATATATTCCCTAAAACAAACAAACAAACAAACAAACAAACAAAAAAACCCTTACCTTCCGTCTTAGAATCAATACTGTATTTTGGTTCCAAGGCAAAAGAATGGTAAGGGTTAGGAAATAGGGGTTAACTTTTTCTTACGTCTTATTTTGATTTTTGTAGATATCATCCCATGAAAGCCAATTCACATCTGTACCCTCTGGTCATGTACTATTCTTTTAATGGCCATAATAATGATAAAATTCTTAGTAATTATTAATTTCATCTACTCATGTAGGAATGTAAACAGCTTAATCTTATTGAATGTTTTATTAATTCTCTTTTTTTGGTTACTTTTTTCCTGGTTCTTTTGAGCCTTCTATTTGAAAGTTAGATTTTCTGTTCAATTCAGTTCCTTTTATAAAAATGCTTGAAAGCCCTCTATTTTATTAAATATCAATTTTTCTCCAATTCTACTTTTTAAGAAAATGTTTTCTTCAGTCAGATTTTGTACCACTTTTCCAATTGGCCAATTCTACTTTTCTTTGCTTCATTTCTACTTTCATTTGCTTCAATGAATTTTATACCTTTTTATGATATCTCTATCTCTAAATTATGTTTATGAATATATTTGCCTATGTTTCTAAATAATTTATCTATATATTTATGTTTCTAGACATGCAATTTTATTGTATCTTCAACTCTCATTTTTATCTTTACTCCTTTTTTCACATTCTATCAAACTACCTTTACAATGAGAACAAATTATAAAACTTTTCCTTTATATCATGATTTAAATTATTTTTCTTTTTCTTCAAATAACGCTTAGTGATTTCTTTATTACTTATCTTTATATGTTTCAATTAAGTAACTTAGTGGATAGAGTGCCAGGCCTGCAGTCAGGAAGATCTGGTTCTGAATCCAGCCATAGACACTTAGTAGCTATGTGATATTGGGCATTTTACTTTTTTTTTACTGCCTTAGTTTCCTTAATTATAAATTGGGAAATAATGTCACTTAAACTCCAGCGTGATTTTAAGAATCAAATGAGATATTTGTAAAACACTTTCAACCTACTATATAAATTCTAGTTATTATTATTATTATCAATATTATTTTCTTCATCAGTTTTTGCTTATCTCTTTCTTTGAAGAAATAATGATAGCTGAATACATGTTTTGTTTATTTGACCACTTTGATTTCAGATTTGACTGCATATTATATCTATCCATATCTACATGTATATCTAAACCTATGGAGACCAATATAGCCTCATGGCCAACTTCACTCTACTCAATTGTCTTAAGGGACTACTACAATATAGATCGAATAAATTTTCTAATATATGATATATTCTAACCAAATTCTACTACTATTTGTTTCTTAGTCTTTTCCTATATGCATGCATTCATGTAGACTGTCCCCAGTGTTTACAGTGAAGTCCTCCCATATCTCAGAGCTCTTTTCACTGGATTACCATCATCACATTGTATGGTGCACCCACAGAATTTAGCCTTGTCTATTCCACACAAGAGAAATTTAATTAACACTTACTGAACTGAACACTTGCTTTATTGTACATCACAGTGTTACTCTATCTAGGTCTTTTAACTAGAGTAAAATTCTAGGTTACCAATCTTTTCTAAAATGGGTAATGACAACTATCCTCATTCTTTAGTTACATAGTTTGCTATAGAGCTCTCCAAAATACCAACTATTTAAACATATGAATAATCTTCACAGGATTGACTGCTTTCACTTCATATAGAAGAAGGTAGCTAGGAGAAGTAGAACTGCAGAGTGCCATGCCTGGAGTCAGGAAGACTCATTTTCATGAGTTCAAATTTGTTCTCAGACATTTACTAGCCATGTGACCCTGGACAAGTCACTTAATCATGTTTGCCTCAGTTTCCTCATCTATAAAATGAGCTGGAGAAAGAAATAACAAACCACTCCATCTTTGTCAAGAGACCCCAAATGTGGTCAAAAAGAGTTGGAAATTACTGAAATGACTGAACAACAAAAATTGGGTTATTCTGATCTTTATGATTTTTCAAAAAAATCATATCTTTTTATTATTATCTTTTTATATAGTCCTGATCTCCCAAATATTTTTCTTTTAAAGCACTTTACCAAAGATTTATTCATTCTCACTTTTATTGTATAACTGCTTTCTTTAATGGTCTAACCTCAATTCCTAATCCAGAAACCACTTCCCCTATTCTGTTCCACTGCCAAAAAGCCTTGTCATCTTTGGATCCAGTACATTCCATAAGGTTTTTAAATGGTGACCCACTTAAAACAATGTTTCTTTAAGTCATCCAAATAAAGCAGATAAAGTACTGTTAGGAAGATGAAGCCACAATGAAAAATATAGGAAATTTGTAATTTCCTAGCTAGGGAATAAACTACCTTCCCTCTTAATATTTCTATATCATAATTTTGCTTCAGATTTATGTTATTCTTTAAATCCTAATAAGGGAGAATAATTCGTTGAAATGGGAAGATATCAGATAGTAACCTCAGGTAAGTTTCTACCCTATCATTCTCTGCACTGTACCTACCATTTCCCCCATCAAATGATGGCTTATTTCATTCTGCTTGCTGTATGCATGGTTTGTGGTACTGGTCTGTATATAAAAAATTCCTAGTTACTTTTCTATCCTCAATATTTCCAAACCCCTGTAGAAGAGCTAGAATGTTCCAGGGCATTGCCTTGGGCATATGGGAGTTAAATTTCTTGTTTAGAACTACACAATAAATATGATTTAGCTAGAGGCAGAATTTGAAAACAAGTCTGCAGGACTCCAAGCACAACTTTCAGTCCACTAACTGATGCACCTTTCATTATTCAATTTTTTCAGTCATATCCTTCTCTTCCTGATCCATTGAGATTTTCTTGGCAAAGATAATGAAATGATTTTGTTTTTTCTCCCCCTATAGCTCGTTTTACAGATAAAGAACTGAGGAAAATAGTGTTTCATGACTTTCCCAGCATCACATAGGTATTAAGTGTGTGAGGCCACATTCAAACTCAGGAAGATAAGACTTTCTGTCACACCAAATAGGTGCTCTGCTAATTGATGTTCTCTCTGACAATGATTTTTGTTGGGTGTTTTTCTCCTTTTTTCCATACTTGAGTTCCTCAGTGTAGAGAACTACCAGTGTAGAAAGTCTCTCTACTAAAGGAATGATCATTTTCTCTGAAACTATCTTGATAATTTTTTTAGTGATAAGCTAAGAAATCCTCTAGATCTCTATTGCTCTATATACCATTTTTGTAAGTAGTCTGTACGTAGAACAATAGCAATTTCCATAAACATTCTTTCCTCCTTTGAACTATTATAGGAAAAGTTAAGTTAAGGTGTATAAATTTGCAGATGGACAGCAGAGTGCAGGATTCTGGAATCCTGGGAAGAGCTGCTGTTGTTGGAGAGAGACATTTGGGCCTTGAGGCTGGGGCTTTTCTCTCTGAGGTTTTGACCTGAGGAGATTGGCTATTTCCCTGTGGTATTTTACTGCCTTATGTTTCCCATCCTACCTGCTGCTCCATTATCCTGTGGCTGTGTTTGTTATCTGCTGAGTTCCTATGGTGATCTGAGACATCTGACATCATATTGTCTAGACCCAGTCTAGATCTTTTAGATCTTGGTCCATCTTTGGGCTCTGTCAAACTTACACACAGACCCTTTCCTTAAAATCATCAAAGAGGGGTTTAGTGTTAGCTTAGCTGAGTACAGGAATTTGGGGTTAGATAGGAGAGGAGTAGAGTAGGAAAATCACTCAGAAGAAATCTCTGTGAAGAGATATTTAGATCTGGGGAGGTGTAGGTAGTTAACATTAGAGTAAGTTTATCCAAATCCCTTTTTTAACCTTTCCCTTGTTAATTAAACCAACTGTTATTTCATATTTTAGTAGTCTGTGTGTGTCATCTCAGTGTCTGCCTCTGCCTTCACTGGGTTTGGGTGACCTTCCCGAAATAGTATAATTTTCTGTTACTGGTCCTAATAAAACATCTAACACATCTCCTTAATCCACCAATATTTCAGTTGGCTGAGCCAGAGGGACTGAACTTAGGGTTAGTTTTCCTATAATACTACTATAAAGCTTTTAATTTGTCCCCCACACACTTTCCTTGCCTGGATTTTCATTTTGAATTTAGTTGAGCCAAAAGTTGTCACTAGAAAACCTGATTTTTATGAGTTCCTCAGTCTTTGAGTTTTAACTGTAAATAGTATTCTCTCTGTATCATTAAGCAAAACAAGTACCAACTCTCTTATTTCTTAATCCATTTTTATTTGCATGTTTCATGTTGTTCTAAAACAGAAAGTAAGTCTGTCTTTTGATATGCCTGGTTCTAAAATACTTCAATTCTAGCTCTTAATGAAAACATCAAAGCAAATTTAAACAAAGGCATTTTATTTTTTAACTATGTTAGAATTGTCTGGCATAGAAGAACAGAAAAGAATTCCAGTAGGACTCCATCCTAATTATAATAGTTTTTTTTTCAGGAGCTGCTGCACCAAAATTGAAACATGTAGGCTGCATCTGATGAAAGGGCAATTTTAGCATCTTTCTAGTTCTTCAGATTACTTTGGAGTCTTCCATTTTTTCTGGATGATATCAAAGTGGAATTTGAAGGTACAAGATCATTTGGACTCATTACAAACCAATCCCTTCAAATTCTGATCCAGTCTGGACAACAATTTTATAACACTCACATCTATGCCTAAAGGTCTAAAAGAAGTTTAGATAGAATATAAGGGATTTTGGTGAAACTTCTTATAAATTAATTTCCTGTTGTTATTTCATGAAAACCTGTGTGGAAGAAGACTGGGAATTGAGGATTTTAGCAAAGTCAATCAAGCTAGAATTTGAGGAGAGAACCATAAGATTTAAAATTGGAAATTTCAGAGATCATCTGCTTGGGACTCCTCTTTTTATAGATAAAGAAATTGGACTAGAGGGGTTAGGTCATTGTTCAGTTTCACACAGGTAGTAAATATGAGAGAGTGTAGTTGAAGTCTATTCCTCTGAATCCAACTTCATTACTTTTTTTTTGCCATACGCACAATTTAAAATAACATATTTCATCCTATTGTGATTTTATGTTTTAATTCATATGGTTAGATATTTCAATCCCTGAATAAAAGAATACTAAGTGACTTTAATTTAGCTCATTCAAAGTTCATGTTCTGGTTTGTTGCTCTAAGAATTTTGATTATATCATTACCCCCTACTAGTCATATTACAAGCCGGAAGAATAGAAGTGGCTAAGTCAATGTGTTTTCCTAAAGTGTAGGTAGTACTTGTGAAATGTGGGAGGTTGACCTATAGATGCATATTTTTTTTTAAATCAAGCTTTGTGGATGTCCTACTTAAATGAAGTCAGACAGGATTAGGTAAAATGTTACAAGCAAGCTATAGAAGTGGGTTAAGTCAAAACTTCCAATGCTAAAAAATAGCATTTTTTTTACAACTCTTTTTGTGTTATTTGGTCAATCAGTAATTCTACATAATTTCTGTTTCCATTAATCTCAATGGTCTGCAGGAGCCTATCTCCCTTGTTGACACTGTCTGTTTTTAAAAGATCCCCCTTAGAACACCTGTCTATAATCATTGTCCTTGCTGTTTGGCCTTGCTGTACATATAAATGATCCACAGTCTTACTACAGAATGGTTCTGTACCCCCCCATAGTGCTATTCCTAGGGCAAGTGGAGGGTGATGAGGAGGAACAACACATGGGGAGTATTTGGCACTAAAATAAGCTGACATAAACATAAGAAATTCCATTCATTGTAAGAAATTGAAGTATTCCTGAACTAAAATATTTCTGTTAATTGAACTCCTTAAGATGTTGCTCTTGGGTTAACAGTGTATTATAGTAATGATGAATATTCAAAAGGAGATCTGTAGTAATTTTTTAAATTGCCACAATTATGATTTTTTTTCAAGTTCTCACAGGATAAAGGGAAGCTAATGCTTGATACTATGCTATTAGCCCACTATTAATGCAAAAAAGATTTATAAAATGTGATGATGATAGCTTCGAAGAGATTAAAAGTTGATCTGTTTTAAGTTGTTAGTAAATCTTTTTAAAAAAAATTTATTGAGAATGTAAATGACATCTTCAGTTTGTCAATTATAAGAAATGAGAAAAATCATTGTCTCAAAAACCTTATAACTTGGAACAGTTCACACATGTTTTATTTCTATGGGTTCATAATTCTTTATATAAATATGAGAAGTTTCATTTCATCATTGTTTTGTAAAACAGTCCATTTAATTGGTCATTTAACATCACATTCAAATTAATATACCCCTTTTTGATGGTGTTGAAAGTTCCTTGTTATTTTGAAAAGCATTGTGATGCTCAAGTCAACTAGAATAATATTTGGACTGAAAAAAAAGAAATCCTATCAAGACCTGGGTCACTTTACTCTGATCTATAAATGGAGAGAAGACAATATACAAAAACTAACATGCAGTGATTTGCAAGGAAGCATTTTTTTACTTTACCAAGAAGGTAACAACTGACTTATTATAATGTATAGGGATATTAAAGATTTTTGTAATGGGTTGACACTCCAAAAATCTGTTCTCATAAGGAAGTATTCCTGTCTCTCATTTGTTCTTTCCCTCCCCTTTTTATCACCCATTGAGCACCCAATGTGATTTCTGCCTTATATAATTTCACCTTAGTTATTCTTGATTTGTTATTTTAAAATATTCCCCACCTCAGAACTTGTGTACTAGAGGAAAATTACATCAGAGGTAGTCAGTTCTAGTTCTTTTTTTTTAAGTCTTTACCTTCCATATCGAATCTATTCTATCTATTTTAAGACAGAAGAGTGGTAGGGGCTAGGCATTTGGAGTTAAATGACTTGCCTGGGGTCACACAGCTGGGAAGTGTCTGAATTGAACCCAGTTTCTTCCAACATCAGGCCTGATGCTTTGTCTAACTGTGCTACCTAGCTGTCTCTGGTCAGTTCTATTTTGTAGGTAGGTAGCAATAACTTGACCACAAATTGACCATTGTTGGGCTAAAAACGTCCTTAGAGAGTTGTAGATTTCTCTTGAATATTTCTGAGGAGTGTGATATAAAGCAAGATGAATCTTAGTGCCAGAGGACAATGCCTGTCACATGATGAAAAAATTCAGTTCTAAAATCACATTAAACCTAGAAATATCAACAGGGGCTTTTTTGTTGTAACTCATTCTATATTTTTATTTGGAATAACCATCAGCTTTTAAAATAGCAATGGAATACCATTGAAAGTATGGCTGTTCGATTGATTATACACTAACATCTGGGAAGATAGCGCTGGAAACAATTCATATGCTTAAAAGAGGCCTGATATTTATGCCAATTAGGAAAAGAAATCTCATTTTTCCCATTATGAAATACAAAATTTCATAGGTGATAAATGTCTTCCCTGTGGGAAAATCTTTTCCTTTGTCTTTTAGAAAATTTGAATTCAAATCTTGTCTTTGATAATTTTTAGATTTATTATTTTGGCCAATACATGACTGCTTTGTTTTTTTAGTTTCTTCACCTGTAAAAGGAGGGAATTGGTCTTTTTTACTTCTGAGGACTCTTCTAGTTCTAAGCTTATTATTCTATAATAAGTCAAATTAGTATATTACCAATGGCAACAGAAATCTAGAAAAATACTAAACATGTTATTTCTATAGAATATCCTGTTACACCAAAATATTATTAATAACAATAATAAAATAGAAAAGAAATAAAATGAAGAAATATTTTAATATTGTGAGGCTTATTATAAACTATGTTTGCCTTTCAGATCCCCAGCTCAAGGGTATAGTGACCAGGTTATATTGCAGGCAAGGATACTACTTGCAAATGCACCCCGATGGAGCTCTCGACGGAACCAAGGATGACAGCAGTAATTCTAGTAAGTGAAAATTGTAGGAATTTACTTAACAAAGCTTGTAGACATTGTCATTCAGCCACAAAGATACAGCCTTCTCTAAATGTTTTTCTAATTTAGGTATATTGACTTATGTTTATTAACTTCAATAATATGTTTCCTATTAATATATATATTTAACTATTTTCGTGAAACTGAAGGAAAAAGAATATAGAAAGAGAATAGAATCTCTACAGTTTGAGGTGCTTTTAGAAGTAGAATCTCTACAATTTGAGGTGCTTTTAGAAGTAGAATCTCTACAATTTGAGGTGCTTTTAGATGGAAGTATTCAATTTTTTTACTTAGGTAATTGCCACTTCCAAAATCAAATGACTACTCATTCATTTTCAAAAGGAACAAATATATGATTATAATCATTCCAAATTATGTAGCTTTTTAATTCATTATTCCTCTTTAATGCTGAACTACAGTGCCAAACTTCTGAAGGTGCCTAGGCACAGTGAACATTTATCAGATATAGTTGTGTTAGATTTTAGAATCATAATGTTTCAAATTGTTTGTTTTAAAAAGCAATGGCAATAGGGCAGCTGAAGTGTCTCAGTGAATTGAAAGCCAGGTCTACAGACAGGAGGTCCTAGGTTCAAATCTGGCCTCAGACACTTCCCAGCTGTGTGACCCTGGGCAAGTCACTTGACCCCCATTGCCTTACCCTTACCACTCTTCTGCCTTGCAACTGATAAGGAGTATTGATTCTAAGATGGAAGATAAGGGTTAAGAAACAACAATGGCAAGCTGTATTTCACCTTCTAAGGAAAATTTAAGCATAGAAGATTTTATTCTAAGCAACACTTTTACATCTATACTCTGAATAATCCATAATTTAATGGATGTGGAGACTTTCACACCCATGGTATACAGTCACCTATGGTTCTGATTGTAACGCTTTCAATATTTTATTGTCCAAGAAAATCCCTAATCATCTGGTGACTGACTTTCGGAATATAAACACTCCATATAGAGGTAGTCTTATCTTTTGATTTCAGACACACAGTCTCTTCATAAGCTAACACTTAAAACCTTTATAGCCTAGTAAGTTCTCCCAAATGTGTATTCTATTGCCAATAACTTTAAAGACCAAGATTTTTCCCCCATACCATGATTAGACATTATGATAGAATCTTAGAACATGTCTGAACCATGCAGCTCTTAGGAGGTATGAGAGTTAAAATAGGAGTTTTGACAAAACAAGAGAGCAGCTTTTAATAATTTAAGTTTTTATGAGAATATAGTAGAGTTATAAATTTATATTATACCTTTAAGCCAAAGAAAACTTCTAGCAGCTTTTAACAATTAACAATTTAGTTTTATTAAAATAGAGATAGTAAAAGAATATAGTAAAATTAATATAGTAAAGGAATGAAATATAGGAAAGAGATAGAGAAAGAAAATTTCCTAATGTCTATACTAGTTATCCTATAACTGCCTATAACTACTATCTAAAATTGCCAATATCTACCTATAACTGCCTATAACTACCACTAATAATGACCACCCCTAAAAGTTGTAACCCAATCCAGCCCAATCAAAACCAACCTAATGTTTAATCCAACCCCAATCTGTCAACGAAGATCAGCCACCTTCCAAAAAGCTCAAGGAAGGGAAAAAACCTAATAGCCTAAACCAAAAGTCAAAAACCAAAAAGGCAAAAAGTCCTCTAAAGGCTAAAACTAAAAGCCTTCTCAGTGAGCTCAGGCCAGCCTTTATATTCCAGCAACTAAACACCAACCACCAACTAATTGCCAAACCACACCACCAGCAGCCAACCTCCAAAGACCAACTCACGCCCAGCAGCCAATTTCCTGTCAGCAACTGACAGACCACAACTGTCAGCAACTGGCCCCCCATAACTGTCAGCAACTGAAAGGCCAACCAAATGAGCCTTGGCCCCTTTTATAACCTCCTCCTACCTCACTTCCTATTTCTATGGTTTCTCCTTCCTGTCTCTATGGTTTCTACTTCCTGTCACTGTGGGTTGGTTAATCTTTATACATGTCTATGGTAAGAGGACCCCCAGGTCCCCCTTTAAATAAAAAAAAAAGAATAAAAATTCTTTTTTATAGGGGATAAAAATGAATTCCATTTACTTGCCATAGTGGATAACAACATAAATTTCCAAAAAACATATTGGTAGAATGAAACTAAAAGAATTAAGGAAGTGAGAGCCATACTCATTTTAATCAACTTACTAATTACAAACTATTTAGCAGCTATTATATAACATTATATTACATATAAAACCATATACCAAATTTAATTTTTAAATGTCCTGAATTTCTTTTTCTTTTTTTATGAAAAGAAACTTTCTTTGTTTAAGAGTACCCACTTTCATTTTTGTACTTCTTCATATATTCATCTTAGTAAGTATCTCTTTCTATCACACATTTCTGTGTACTCACATTTTTTTATTTTTCCTTTTTCTGTCTATTCTAGTGTCTTTTTCATCCAATTTTTTAATTTATTCCCAAAAGATATATTCCTTTTCCAGTTTTGAAGGGTTTTTAAGGCATAAAATAAGTATTTATTCCTGATTTTTAGTCCTGGGAAGCACCAATAAAAAATGATTGGAAGTGGGAGTGAATATTTTTATCCACTTTTACCTTTTCTCAAGAGCACAGAATCATACTACTAAACTTAGAGTAAACTACTCTACCTGAGAATTAATAATTGTGTTTCCATAGCCATTCTTCCTAATCTTTGAAGACTCAATATTATTATTAATATACATTGTGATATGTTACTAAGCTCCTGTGTAATCAACCACCTTACTTTTTTAAGCTATGTGAATTTATGAGTATTTATTCACTCTTTTGGTCTACAACCATTTCTTCTTCATTCATTAAATGGGATAACATTCTGAAAAAATGTCAAGTCATAATACTGATCTTCTTTTTTTGTAACTTAATTTCTTTTCCTTCATTTCCTACTTAATTTTCCTATGTGCTTCTCTATTTTGATTTATTCTATTCAAAAGTCCCTTCTGACATGACCTTTCTTCTGTTGACATCCAATTTTTTACTTTTCTGTAACATATTTCCATTTTCTTGCCTCTGCTATCCTATGTTAGGTAATAGTAAAAGTGAAGAACTGCCAACTATAGGAAGAAAAAGATTTTCTTTTTATTAAATATTTCAGTCATAATTATCTGTCACAATTTTATTCCCTCTCTTATCTATCTATCTATCTATCTATCTATCTATCCATCTATCTATTTGTATTTTAAATTTCATCTTTTCCTCCATGTTCTATCCATTTTCCTTATATTCCTATTCAGATGAGGCCAATGTCCTTTTCTTATAGCTGACTAATTTAGAGACCATTCAGTGCTAGTCTTTGGAACAGCTTGACTTTCTTCTTTGATCTTTAAGTTCTACATAAATATCCCTTAGAGAATGCCCAAGGTATTTTTGAAGTGCAGTGTGTAGAGCAGTGGTCCCCAAACTTTTTTGGCCTACCGCCCCTTTTCCAGAAAAAAAATTACTTAGTGTCCCTGGAAATTAATTGTTTTTTAAATTTTAATAGCAATTAATAGGAAAGATAAATGCACCTGTGTCCATCACCACTCCCCTGGATCACTCCAGCACCCACCAGGGGGTGGTGATGCCCACTTTGGGAATCACTGGTGTAACGCATGGCTAGTTAATTTTTCATGATGATAGTATGTAAGTTTTTCAGGATGGGAAGATAAAAGCAACTTCTGGTTTCCAAACTTTGATGTTAAATTTATTGGATCTTCTTCAACCTGTCATCCTTTACATGGTAGAGTAATTATCTGTATAATATAAGTCACATGCACTGGCAAAACTTATTGGCATGTACAACATATATGCATACTGTCAGCATTCCTGAAAGGATCAGTTTACCTTAAATGAACAAATACTTTGCAGTGGTATTTCCCTCTATTTTCTAATTCACTGTGATAAGCTGAATGATTAAAGTATTGTTAATATTTATAATGCAAAAGTGGATATAGTAGTCATCAAAAAGCAAAAAGACAAAAGTGTAGAATGATCAGTTTTCCTAAACTTGGTTGTTTTAATTGAAAACATTTTGAAGATGCAACCATAGGTGTTTATTCATATACATTTAATAATAGAAGGCAGGATCCTATTTATCATACCAGTAATTGAAGTAGATTAATTGAAAAATGAGTTTGAGGATATGTTAGTCCCCTTTTCTAAGTATTATGTCTTAGCCATTTTATGAATGACATTTTTTGTCTGATAACCCCCTTTATTCATGGAAAGGCTAATAGGGAATGACATTTAGAGTTAGGTAAAAATTTAGAGTCCTGATGAAATAGACAGTAATAGACAAAATAAAATTCCAGTGGAATTCTTTGGAAGGTCCCATTCTTAGGTGGTCCGCTTTGCTACATTTGTCTGTTCTCTCCCTCTCTTCCTTGCTTCTTATTCTGCCCAGAAAAGCTCTCTGAAACTTGTTAGTTCTGTCATCTCATATGTAATAGAGTTTTATATGATCTATAAGTTGATCTTATATATCAGAAAACCCTCTACAGCAACAAACAGTCTTTTATAACACCATTTGCCAACAGAAAGATCTAGGTAAATCATACCTTAGTTAAACTTAACTAGTAAGAACTTAAAGTCCTCAAAGAATTTGGTCATATTTCTTATAAAGTTTCTATCCATCTTAGTTAAACATATCAAAAGAATCTATGAGCTATAGAGAGGGTAACATAATACACCTTATTTCATATACATTAGTGTTTTTATAAGCTTTAATAATGTAAAACTGTATTAAACCTTGGAAATTTTAGGTGTATATGTGTTTATACATACATCTGAAACATCCTTTCTCTTTGTCTCTCTGTCTTTCTCAGTCTCTGTCTCTGTCTTTCTCTGTCTCTCTCTGTATATATTTATACACACATACATGTTCTAAGCAACACACATATTCTAAGAAATGCATTTTATTTTAGAGAAGGAAAACCCAGAGATACATCCTTACTTTTTTCTTGAATTTATCACTGAATATAAAAAGACTTTCTTGGATTTCCAACTAATAGATTTTTATTTTCCTTAAACTTTACTCTAGAGATTTTCTTCAAACCTTCTATATGGTGAATACACAGATGGCAGCTATGCTGCTGTTTTGGAGCCATTTTCCCTCCTGCTATTGACATAATATTTGTAGAAAAAGAACAGGGAAAATTAATGTAGAAAAAATTATATTAACACATTCAAGAGAATATGGTAGAAGTAGGGCAATCTCTGAAATGTTTGAAAATGATGTGTTTTAGGACAAAGTAGTAAAAACTATTAAATCAAAAATATCTAACTATTCTAGACTCTAATTTTTGAAATAAGCAAAAAATTCTTATTTGTTTTCTGACACATACAAAAGCTTTATAAAGCAAAGTTTTCTTGTTAAGGCTGAATTATCTTTCACAATAAATTAAGTTCATTTTTACAAAGTATACTTCATTCATGCCCAATGCTTCCAGAGAATAATAATATGTGTACATTTTTTGACAATTAATTGAGCATAGTACAGTATAATGGTCATCCACAAATAATCAACATCATAGGAATTAGTTCTAAGTTAGTCACTAAGTGTTCATTAGCAGATAAGTCAGCCAACAAGCATTTATTAAGTGCCTTCTATATCTTAAATTTTATGCTAGAAGAATGTGCTTTTTTCAAAAATCATAATCTATAAAATCCATATTGATTGCAATTCAGATAAATTTTAATGAATCAAAATGGCCCCAAGAAACATTATCAATCATGATTGCATAATCAAAGGTGTATTTAATGAAAAATAGCACAATATATCAGATAGTGAGAACTAGCTTCAAAACCTGGATGACCTAATTTTAAGTACCACCTCTGACATATACTAGCTCAGTTCCCCTGGACATGCAGTAATTCTCTTACGTGAACATTTCTCAATTTGCTTACAATTCTTTTTGGTTTGACCTTGTAGTTGAGGATTTTAATGAGTCCTTATATGAGGAAGGACAGGAGATGATCTTTAAAGGATAAAATCCAATCATAGATAAATGACATTTAACCTTTTATTAAAAATTAAAATATCACCAAGTTAATAGAATTATGAATGAATCTATTCTATCCACTAAACTCCTAACGGACTCTAGGATATGATCTTGATATGACTTCGTTACTTCTTCCCATACCAAGCACGCTGGGAAGTCTTTCTTTTAGGGGTTTGAAATGATTCTAGCAGTTTTATAGTCACATTAGCTGAGAGCAATAACAAAGTCATTCAATATCAGCACTTATTTTCTAAAAAATCATGGGGTAATTTGGCAGCATAGGGTAGAGCAGATAGAGGTGCTGTAATTTCATTGGTGTTGGAAACTCTCAAATAAGAAAGTTTCCTTTATCATGGAAGATAGTTTTCTTCTCTTAAAGTTAGTATTTTAGCATTGTTTATAAACACTGAAAGGTTAAACGAACTGTCCACAGTCACAAATCCAGTGTGTATCAGAATCAAAACTTGAACCAGGTCTTCCTGGCTTTGAAAAACTTTTTCTATCCATTGTACCACTCATTGAATTATACTGTCTCAATTTTAGGGAAAAACTCATTATTTATATTTCCATAAATGCTCTTCTATCAATCCACCTATTCAGTAAATAATACTTATATAAAATTTTAAGTTTTTCAAAGTGGTTTTTATGCTGTCTAATGTAATCCTCATGACAATATTGTAAGGGAGATATTATTATATGATTATTTCCATTTTACAAATTAGGAAACTGAGGCTAAGAAAGGGATTAAGTGACTTGCTCAGGGTCACACAGCTAATTAAATGTGGGAGAGTATATTTAACTCATGTCTTGCTAATTCCAATTATCTGGCATCCAATATTATATATCCAACAATACTAATTCTTTATCCACTATGCCACCTGGAATCAGGAGGACCTGGGTTCCAATCTGACCTCAGATATTTCCTAGCTGTGCAATCTGGAGCAAGTCACTTAGCCCCAATAGGCCCTAGCCCTTGCTACTCTTCTGTCTTATAATTAATACAAAGACAGATGGTAAGGTTTTTTTTTAAGCAACAATTAGAAGTGAACAGAAAGCAACTGCATGGGTTAAGATTGGGAAAGGAGTGGAACAAGGCTATTTATTGACACCTTATTTATTTAACTTATATATAGAATACTTGGTGCAAAATTCCAGGTTGGACAAATTAAAAGCCAGAATTCATGTTGCTTGCAGAAATATAAAAAGTCTCAGATATGCAGCAAATACCATGGAAGAAAGAGAAGAAGAATTAGAAGCTTCTTGATAAAGAGGAGAGTGTAAAAACTAACTTGAAGCTTAACATAAAACCAAAAAACAAAAAACTAAGATCATGGCCTCCTGGCAAATAGAGGAAGAAGAAATGCTGAAAGAACATTGCAGGTAGTGACTGCTGCCATGAAATTAAACAATGTTTGCTCTTTCAAAGGGAAGCAATGGCAACTCTGGACAGCAAACTGAAATGCTGAGACATCACCTTGTCAACAAAGATTCATATGGTCAAAGCTATGGTTTTTCCAATATTAATGTATGGTTGTGAGAGTTCAATTATAAGGAAAGATCAGTGCCACAGAATTGACTCTTTCCAATTGTGGTGCTAGAAAGATTTCCATAGTTCCTTTGATAGCATTTAGAGATCAAATCAATCAATACTTAGAGAAATTAATTGAGTCCATTCATTAGAAGGATAAACACTGAAACTGAAGCTCAAATACTTTGACCACAGAATCAGAAGACCAGAGTCATTGGGAAAGATTCTGATATTGAGGAATATTGAAGATAAAAGGAGAAAGGAATGAAAGAGGATGAAATGGTTGTATAGTATCATGGAAGCAATGAATATGATCTTGGATAGACCTCAGGAACTAGTATGGCCTGGCATGCTATAATCCATGGAGTCACAAAGAGTCAAACTACTGAATGCCTGAATAGAGCCATACATTAATCTAAAATTTCTCAAATATATATTCCCAGGTTTCTTCACTTTGCTTGAGCTTCAAGAGTTTTTTTTTTGTTTTTTCCAACTAAAGATAAAGTAACTATATTTAATCAACACCATTTTTTCTTTGCTTGGTAACTGACATTTCTACTGCATAACTAGAAGAATCACAAAATTTTAAACTGTCGAACTGTGAAAATCGCATAGGATTTAGGATTCTGAGGAAATGATGTTGGTTAGTTAACACTCACTATGACCTCTTAGAACTTCCCTAAAAGTAGTATGTTTTTAAGTTCATAGATCTCTCAGATATCTTTCTACATATATGTATACATGTTTACTTTATGTGGCATACATTTAAATATGTCTGCATATATCCACATACATACCACAGCTCAAATTAATTTTGGTATGGCATTATATATAAGATAAGTCTTCCTTTAAACCTTGTGTCACCAAAGGGGATTATTTCTAGAAATTTTGAAATTAGCTGGTGACGCAGTTGATAGAGTGTTGGGCTGGAGTCAGGAAGACCTGAGTTCAATTCTTAGGCTATTACTTGTATTCATCTGGACAAGTCATTTAATCTTTCTTTACCTCAGCTTCCTCAACTTAAAATGGAATTAATAATAGCATCTACCTTGCTAGGTAATTTTATGAGGATCAAAAAAGATAATATTCGTAAATAATGTCTCTACTATATAAATTCTCTTCCTTTCCCTTCCCTTCATGTTTTTTTCCCTTCTCTTCTCTAGAACAGGTAGTTAAGTAAGAAGTGATGGATTATAACAGTTAAAAAACATTTAAGTCTCAAATTTTATATTTAAATTCATATTTAGAAGTAAATTTTTAAATAATGACATAATGTGATAGAAGGAATACCTGATGGTTATCAGGAATCTTCAGTTTTAGTTCTGCTCCTACTAATTCTCTGGCCCTGGACAAATCACAACTTCCCTGGGCTTTGATTTGCTTATCTTACAGAATGAAGGGATTGGTCTGAATGATCTCAGAGATTTCTTCCAGTTCTAAAGATTTATGATTTTATGACTATATTTAGATTTGAAAATATATTCCAGAGAAGTGGTTTCTTGAAGAATCATAGGAAAATATTGGTATTTTTTCTAACAAAAGAAAAGACTGACTAGGTTTTTGAGCTGTTTCTATTTTTATCAATTCAATAAATAATGCTTTGTATTCCATCAGAGTACTCAGATTTTCAGAATTTCCTAATAATAAAAAGAAAAAAAATTAAAGTTGTGTTAAAATAAGCACATTAAACCTTATGCCTGCTCTGTAGATACATATAAGTATTGAGAATGGGTCAGAAGAGTAACAGAATATTCTGCAGTGTTGATTTGCATCTCTATTATATAACACAAAACCAGTTATTTCTGTAGGAAGTATTTTTCTTTATGAGCATTTTAGGCATTTGAATCAAAGGATTAGGTATCAAAAATATCCAACTCTTGTAAATTGTATAAAATCCTATATCTTTATACAACTACCTTTTGGATGTACTTCAATGGATATCCCATAGACATCTTGAAATAAATAAATCAAAAATAGAACTTATCTTTGTCTCATATCCACCCTGCTCTCAATTTCATTTGGAGTCATCACAATTCTTCCTGTCACTCAGATAGCCATAAGCAGAGTTATACTTAATTTCCACATCTGTCCCTTCTCTCCACTCAAAAGGATATCACATTCATTACTTCTTCCCAGGACTTTTACAATAACTTTTAGTTTTTTGCTTCAAACCTTTTTTTCATCATATCCACTTACCTTATCTTCAACCCACTCTAATCCATCTACTACACAGATGCCAAGGTGATATTCTTAAAGCCCAGGTCTGATTATATTATTCCCTATTCAAGAAGTTCCAGTGGCTACTTGTTGCTTTTTGGATAAAATAAAAACTCCTCTAATTAGCATTTAAAGCCTCATCCATTCTGGCTCCTAGGTGTATTTTCTAGGTGTATTTCCACAATATTCCCTTCTCTAGACTCTCCTTCACAACCAAATTGTTCTACTTGCTCTGCTTTTTACCCCACATTGCATTTCTTTTCTCCTTGCTTTTTGCTTCCTACCATGTCTGGAATGCTCTCTTCTTGCCTCTGTTACTTAAACTCAGTTCATATGATAGTTCCCACCTGGCCTCTGGTTGCTCAATTTTATCCTCTTCCACAGAAATTATTTGGAAGCATTTTTTCTATTTATATACATACATATGTATGTGTGTGTGTGTATATAGAATTCATAGAAACTAAATAGTGGAGGATATCTTTGTTTCCCCTAAGCCTAGCTCAGTGGCTTGGAAAAATTAGGCACTTGTTGAATGTTAATTGATTTGACATCATCTATTTTAATTAGGAACTTTTAAGTCTAATAGTATAAGATGAACATAGCTGATTTCTCTCATATCTTACCTTTCTCCTTTCTAGTGCCTGTCCTTCATTCAACACACATTTACTTCCTGCCTTATTTTTCTAGCAGCCAGACTTTTGACAGGATGTACCTATTGGTTCTCAGTAAAATCTTTGGGGATAAATGAATTAATGAAAAAGTGTTAATTAAGCATTAACTATGTACCATGTGCTAAGATACGTTCCTAGGGGACAAATAGAAAAGTGAGACTGTCCCTGTTTTCAAGAATCACAGTCTAACTGGAGGAGACAATATATTTCAGAGGGATTGGCTGAAGGTAGATAAAAAAGTCTGATGCTCTTGAGAGAGTAACTAACTGCAGGCTAAATGGTGAGGTCCAGGGAGCTTTGGGGTTCATATAGGTCACATGGAAATCCCTGGATCTCTTAAGAGCCTAGTGGTATGGCAGATGGTAAAGCCCAACTGCAGTGGTATATCAAATATGTAAGAAAGTTTTTAAAAATTGTGATTTATTTGATTGATATGAATTTGTTGTCCTTATGCAGGTTATTCCTTTGCTTCATAAGATTAAATGTATTATTTCCCTCTCTAAAATCAATATGACCCTATATTAACTGCTTACCTCCAAAACCAACTACCCCAATACAGGGTCACACTTAGATATGCCAATCCTCACTTTGAAAATCCATATTAATATGCAAATAATTCACATACCCTAATACTTCAGGATTCTTCAGAAGACACAGGATCACTTATGAGTGACTGATGGCCTGAGGTCAACAGAGTACTCAGTGCTTTCTTCCTCAAAGACAAAAAATAAAATAAAATTCCAATTTTCAAGTCAGTAAAATGGAATGAATATTTAGCCTTCTGGTTATTTTAAATGGCCAAGCATTATTAGCTCAGGTATCTGATTAGTTCTGCAAAGGCAAATTGCTTCAGCCCTGTGATTTTATCTGGCGCAGGGAACCCTCAGTGCAGAAATTCCCTGTGAAAGACAAATTAGTTGCAGGAATTATCTTTTTTTTTTCAGAAATTCACTGTCCTCCATTACAAAGACGAATGACATCTCTATAAAGCAATAGAAGTCTAATCACTTAGTTTTAATTACTTTCTTTTTCTGTTTTCTATGAGATTGTTCACAGTTGTTGTTTTCATTGAGTGCAGAGTGGTGTTAAAAAGTGAGATCTGACCTTCCCGATTGCAGCCTTGTTTGTATTTGTTAGCCCAACAGTTGTGCCATTAGTCAACTGTACTAGGGATGATTGCTAATTAGATTTACACACTGAGGCTTAAGTGCTAACTTTACCAGAGAAATACTCTCTTGATTTAAGATGATGAGGATGATAACCAGTGATTTAAATGGCAGAGATGATATTGGTGCGGATTCTACTAATAATACAATAGCCACAATAAGAATACATCTATTGATAATAACAAAAATAAGTGCTTTTTGAAGTTGGTATCATGAGCTATCTTGATTTTTACAAAGAAATGCCTAGTAATTGCAATGTTTTCCTTCTCCCTGCCCATCCATGACATATCACATTTATCTTTACAGCATTATTCAACCTCATACCAGTGGGACTTCGCGTTGTTGCCATGCAGGGAGTAAAGACCGGGTTGTATATTGCCATGAATGGAGAAGGGTACCTCTACACATCAGTAAGTAGCACACCATGGATCCTGGGATCGAATACCTCTATGTAAGATAACAAATACTGACAAAGCTCCATGGAGATTGATTTACCGTCAATGTCCCTGCAGGGTTTGGTCTTCATTGTTATCCTCTAAGCAGCTATTTTATTAACATCAGGTAAAATTATGTTCCTGGTAAGATGGTTAAATTCTGCTTTAATAGTGTTTTTTGATCCTCCATATTTTCCATATTAAAAACCAAATGAGGCAGCTTGCAACCAAATAAAGCAATCTGCAAACAGATGATATAATGATTACATTGTTATCTTTCATTTAGAATGGTCTTGTCAAAGGAAATTACATGCTCTGGCAGACAAATAAAACTATGTAGAGAACTCTGGTAAATGCTATAAAAGAGAAGGGTTTCCTGTGGCAAATTAGGGAGCTTGTTAAATGCTCTTAGATGCTACAACCAAATTCTGATAAGTCAAAGTACATAATTAATATAGTTGTAAATAAGTCTGTTGCATAATGGTGGTTTATTTGAATTTGAGTACTTTTTTGCCAGCATAACCTTTTCCCTGGGATTTTTAGATTTAAAGAATTTATTTTCACTCAGTTTGTGTTGTATTCATACTTCATCATGCTTAAATGTCTCTTGTATCGCATGTTTCAAACTGTGGAAGCAAACTGTAGAATCCTTTGTTTCTACCTACCCTTGAGAGAAAATTGGACAGATTAAACTCTTGGTTCTCTGAAGGAAGGTACTTCCATTTATTTATTTATTTATTCATTTATTTGTTTGTTTATTTGTTTGTTTGTTTTGTTTGTTTATTCATTCATTTTTTTTCTTTGCTTTGGCATGTGACAGTCATTTCAGATTTATATTCTAAAGAAAGCTCCAACCCCAAACCCTCTTACTGAATGTCAACAAATGGGGAAAACCTTGAGCTGGTAGAGTCTGTGGCATTCCCTGAAGAACAGGAGATGCTTTCTCTGTGAATCTGGGCAATCCTGTCAAAGGAAAATGAACTTCAAGCTGTACTATCTCATCAGAGTGAGCACTGTGACATGGGCTATTGGTATTCATCTCCTGCCACCATCTGAGTTCCCTGTAGGATTTCTTATATGTTGAACTGGGTTCTACATTATGCAGATTGTGTTCTATTGTCACAGGAGATAAATGTGCACCTTCCTGATTTGGAGATGATCCTGGAATTAATATCTCCCTTCCCCCCAGCCTTCTTCAAAAGTCCAGATAAAATATTATATTCCTAAAGTATCTTTTTTTTTTTTTTGGCAAGAGGTAATTCAATCAATTGATTTTAAAATTTGGTCTTGTTGTCTTCCTCCCTCCAGTGGCCCCTTCTAGACAATTTTTGTGGTAGTTTAGAGATTAGAATTTTCCTAAATCTGGTAACACTTGTACCTATGAAAGTAGGAATTGGTATAGTATGTGAATGGATTTTAAGTGATTCTTTTATAATTTTCCTATTTAAAGAGAAACTCTAACCTATTTTCTATGGTATGTAACTTTTAAAAAGGTTCTGTTATATATTCCCAGAAAGGGTGGTGTATATTCTTGCCTACATACTTTGAAATAAAAATAAAATTGTTAGAATCATATAGTGAAAACTGCAGTGTAACAGGAATATCTGTTCATAAGATTAGGAAATCAAACCCATTACAATCAAAGGTATGTTGTTAGAACAAAATAATAATGATCCTAGTTTTTTTGCTCAGGGCCCTAGTTAACATGCTTTGTTCTTATTAGAATAACATTTACTATTATGAAGAACTAAAGCAAAGAATATTTTCCAGACTTGTTTCATAAAATGATCACCTATTTAAATGAAAAGTAATGGACATCTGATACTGCGTAAGTAGAAGTCCATGAACATAATTAGTGAAAGAACCTCACCTCAGATTAGGTATAAGAAAAGAAAAGAAGAAAAATGGTGGTTTTCTGTAGAAAAATGATAATAGTGGAAATGGTTGGTTTGAGGAGAAAAAATCATGATTGCTCAAGTACTTAACATTTTTCTTTGGTTCTTGTCTACATTCTTGAGTAAAAAAAGATCTTTGGCAAGTATAAATGGATTTGAATTTGAACATTCAATCATTAATAAGTGTTTGAATGAATATTTATTATTCATTATTAGAGCTGCAACATAATTTGGATATTCCATAGTTTATCTTAAAGGTATTTCATCTACATAAAATATGGAGGAAAAAAAAACTTGGTATTTTTCTCTTTTAAAAATGCATTGATTATTGGAGCCTTCTCAAATAAGGTGTTATTTAAGGAGTATAAATTTACTACACATTATTATTTATCCTCAAAGGAATGATAACAACAGCAGTAGTAATAGCTGACACTTACATAGTACTTAAAAGTTTTCAAAGATATGCACATTTTCTTATTTAATCCTTACAACAACCATGTGAGATGAGCTTTCCTAGCTATCTGTTATCACCAATGTCATAATGACAGATTAGGCAAAGATCCAAAGAGTTTAAAATGTAAATTTTATTTTAAAATGTTTTTCAAAGCAACTAAAATGTTCTCTACAATGTTAGTTATTATCCTTATTTATAGATGAAGAAACAAAGGCACAGTTGTAATAAATAACTTGCCATACATTATAAACTAGTGTTTTAGACATGATTCAAACTCGTGTTTTCCTTACTCCTAGTCTAGCATTCTTTCTACTTTATTTCCTTGCTGCCTTGCATAATCAGAATGAAATTTGAAAATATAAATGAATGTTTGAAAAGGGCCATATTTTTGAGATGTGAAAATAGACATTGAAGACTTAGAATAATTCAGTGATAAACATAATAATTTGATAATTTAGATGTTATTTATTAAACACTTAAGCGTTTGCTATATGCCAAGCTCTATGATAAAGTCTGGATATACAAAAAGGGCAAAAATAAGATTAATCAGTAAAACCATGGATGGGCAAAAGAAAAACAACTGTGGAGATTCACAGGCAAAGATCCAGTTATTTTACTTCAGGATATATTTCTTTCCCAGGCATCAAAAAGTATGCTGGACAAGTATAAAATAATGACACCCAAAGGGACATGAAAGTGTCCTTATAGGGATGTAGATGATCATAATGGCAATGTTGGAGATGACTACTCCCTATGGAAATCTTTTTCCTCAAAATGACAGGAGTCGTTTTTGTCATGGACATAATGTTTCTAGGGTGGTTGTTAGTGATATATCTCAAGAGGTTTTAATGTTGGTTATAAACAGTTTGCTACAGGCTAAAACATATTCTGTGAGATCTCAGAAATGAAGCTCAAAAAAATTAAAAAGTTTACATGAATCTCCAGAAAGTTTAAAACACAAGCTTTATTTTAAAATATCCTTCTGTTTAAAATCAATTAAAATGTTGTCTATAGTATGGTAAGGTACTCGTATGTGGCTTCTGTCCAAATTCTTATGGTAAGTCAAGGCAACAAGCATTTTTAAAGCACCTACTGTATGGCAGGTACTATTACTAAGTAGTTGGTGTACATAGAAAAAACAAAACAAAAGAAAAAAACATAAAGATATGAAAAATGTCTATTTCTAATACAAATATTCTTAGAAAGTGATCTTGGTGGTTTAAGTACTTTTTGGAGAGAAGAATGTTCAGAATTTAGGTTAAAATATGCCAGCTCTAATTGAAAGGTTATAGAACTGACAGAGTAACAAAAGAGATATGTAGATGCAACATGGCAAAATAGAAAAGATGCAGGGCTACATAATACCTGAGTTCTAGGCATAGTTCTAACATTAACAAAATCATTGATCATGGGCTAGTCTCTTAACAGGGTTGAATTACAGTTTTCTCATTTGTAAAAAGAAAGTACACGGATGGATAATCGTGAAATCTTCTTCCAACAGAAACATTTCATCCTATGTCTCTTTTGCCAGAAATTAGAAGAAATTTATAAACTTTATAATGATACTTTTTGTTGCTCTGCTAGATTTTCATACCTCAAAAGGATATTTTAATAAATTGGGCTCAACTGGGTGACTCAGTGGATTGAGCGTCAGGTCTAGAGACAAGAGTTCCTAGATTCAAATCTAACCTTAGACACTTTCTAGCTGTGTAACCCTGGGCAAGTCATTTAACCCCCATTGCCTAGCCCTTACTACTCTCCTGCCTTGGAATAAATACATAGTATTGATTCTAAGATGGAAGGTAAGGGTTTAAAAAATAGACAAACAAATAAATAAATTGATGTGGCCATTTTTTCATTACCAATGTACAAAATGTTGTAAATATTGAAGGTGTTGACCGTCTACTCAAACCTGCTAGTCATCTATATTTTTCCATAGGGTGTAGAACAAGTTCAGATGGGGGGAAACTTGTATTGCAGTTAAAATTATTTTTCTGAAGAAACAACCACCTACTTTATGTATTCCTCCCGCCCTCTCCCCTCCCAGTAGATCTTTTGGTGAAGTATTTTGCTAGGACACAGGGACACATGCTATTTTCGCTCCTTGTTTCACTTGAACCTAAGAAAACTGAAAGTAGCATTTAGATAATTGCTTTGAGTATGTGCAAGTATAACATTCTTGTATGATAATGAACTCATTTTAAACAGCAAAATGTCCCCAAAACTTCATGTGATTCCTTACCTGTAGCTTTAGTAAATTTATTTTAGATGAAAAGCTTTATGTTCAGTTGCACTTGGGGTTCAATATCCAGTTAGGAAATTTCCAAATACTTATGGAGAGATTGGATCCTGTCTAAATTAACATTATGTTTCTCTCTAGTTTTGTTGTTGTTCAGACTTTTCAGTTGTTTCTGAGTCTTGTGACCTCATTTGAAGTTTTCTTGGCAAAGATAGTACAATGGTTTGGCATTTCCTACTCCAGCTCATTTAAAGATGAACAACTAAGGCAGACAGGATCAACTGACTTGCCCAAGGTTGCACAGCTAGTAAGTGTCTGAGTCTAGATATAAACTCAAGAGGAAGAGTCTTTCTGACTTCAGGCTCTATCCATTGTGCCAATTCACTGCCCCTTCTTCTCAAGTTAATTCTTAATGCAGTTAAAGCAGTAGTAACTAGAAATGTTTGGGTAAACACAGAACATCATATCTGTACTACTCCTTGAGTTAATCTTTCAAAGAATAGACAGGTCCCAGGAGAGGAAGTTGAGAAAAAAATCAGACTTTTCTCACAATTTACTTCAGTTCTTGATCAGGTGGTACACTGGTGTGCTCACCTAGGTCTTCACTTTGAAAAGCTTGTAGAATGAATGAAACCTCCTCAGTATTTTCCTTCTTTCCCACAGTTCAGCCATAATTTCATCTCTCTCCTTTCACTGATTGCCCCAGGCCTTCCAATTCTTTGTTCAGCTCTGGCCTTTCATATCTGCTTTTAGATTTTATGACTCTATCTCATTCTAAGATAAAGCATCCATTTATGCAAGTTCATTGAGAAGGAATCATTTCTTTCATGCACTGGCTTTAATTCAAGGAGGAGGACCAATGAGATTTTTCTGTAGCTTCTAGTTGATTGGTTCAATCTTCCCTAATAAAAAGGGAGTTACTTTTCCATGTGTGAGATAATCAATGGAGCCCCACTTATATGCTCCCCATTCCAGTCTTTTTTATATTTGCTACCCTCAGCACATCTGTTGGAGTATATTTGGCAAAGTCCATAATCTTTAGTGATCTGGAGCAATTCTATGTTTTCCTTTATGAATATCTTCCTCCAGTGCCCATAAACAAAAGAATATTGCAAAAAATGTGTAGCACAGTTTGTAATCAAATCCCAGAATTAAAATTATTCTTTCTCTATAAGACTTTAATTTTCAGAGCTTAAAAATCTTTCCTCTGGTTTGGATCCTAAGATAGCTTTCTCTCTTCTTGAGCTGCTAGGAAATACAACTTTCAGGGTCTTTGTTGACTTAGGCTCCCATTTGCTCAAGTTAGTCCAAGATGCTGAAATAACTGTTTAATTTGTTTGATAATAGCATGTATGTTACACACAATTAAGCAGATAGTCTATAGAAAGCAAACCACAAAATAAGCATAGTATAAAAATACATATTATATAACATGTACATGATACAAAACCAACAAGAAAAGATAAATAATAAAACAGAGCATGCCTTCCCAAATGGCATTAAAAAGTCATTCAGGTCTCCTCAGGATTACACCTAAATTGCAGAGAGCAAGATAGAACATTGTTCTGGAACCTGAGACTCATCTCTAAGAAAGGAGGTTGGGATAAGGCTGCATAAACACATATTAACCATTCACTGTGTTCTAGGCAGGTATCATTGTGATATTTTGTATTATTCCCTATTTAAAGTTTCTCAGGTATAGTTTAAAGCTTTCAACACAGAGATAGAATAATGAATGTGAGTACTATTAGTAAAAGGGAAACTTTCAAAAATATAGTGGAGCCACAAAAAGGTTCATATCTTTTTTTCTCATGATAATTATTTCTCATAATAACTGTTTGCTTTTTACAAACAAAGAAACTAAAGAATTTAGATTAAGTGATTAGCTCAAGATGATACAGTTTGTTAAATAATTGAGTCAAAACCTGGATCTATCTCATTTGCCTAGAATTTTTTCCCTTTTCATCTCTGCCTCTTTATCTCCCAGGCTTTTTTTAAGTCCCAGCTAAAATTCCATCTTCTCTGAGAAGACTTTCGTGATCCCCTCTTAATTTTTGTTGTTGTTCATTCATTTAGTTATGTCTTACTCTTTATGATCTCATGGACCATAGTACACCAATGCCATCCATGAGTTTTCTTAGCAAAGATACTGGAGTTGTTTGTCATTTTCTTTTCCAATGGGAAAAGGCAAGCAGAGTATACGACTTGTCCAGAGTCAAAGACCCTGTAACTATCTGAGGCTATATTTTAATACAGGTATTCATTCCAGGCGAACCTCTAATTTGTCTCATAAAGATCTCTCTCTCTCTCTCTCTCTCTCTCTCTCTCTCTCTCTCTCTCTCTCTCTCTCT
>NC_058132.1:522038885-522087153 GCF_016433145.1 Gracilinanus agilis
TCTCTCTCTCTGTCTCTCTCTCTCTCTCTCTCTCTCTCTCTCTCTCTCTCCTTCCTTCCCTTCCTCCCTCCCTCCCTCCCTGTCTGTCTATCTATCTGTCTTTCTATCTATCTTGTTTTTATACAAGTTTTTTTCATGTTGTCTTTCTCATTATATTTTGAGCTCCTTGAGAATAGAGACTAACATTTTGCCTTTCTTTGAATCCTGAATGCTTAGCTCAGTGTCTGGCAAATTATAGGTGTTTAATAAATGCTTTTTTGGCTTACTGAATGACTAAATGTGCCATGTCATCTCTTCCAAGATGGAATCTGAGATGCTAAGGAAAGAGAAATAATTAACTAGCAGATCAACAACTATCTAAAAAACATCTATTTTTAAATAGTTGAAAATTATTTTGGGTCTTTAAATCTGCTTTCTGAAAGCTTTATCTTTTACTGGAAAGAAGAGATTGTGTGGTGTAGTAGAAAGACCACCTAATTTAGAATCAGATAACCTATCTTCCAATATTGTCTCTGCCATTGAATTACCTAGAGACAAATCTGCTAAACTCTGATTCTCAGTTTCCTTTATGGAAAAATGAGTGAATTGAGCCAGATACCTTCAGATTCCCTTCCAATTCTAAATCTATGATCCTGTGAACATTGAACTTGAACCTTCTACCAATAACATTATTTTAACCTGAAATAACAGTAAGTATAACTTTTTTTCTAATATCAAGACCAGCCCCCAAAAGGACTTTTTGAATTAAAGAAAAAATTACCTGAACATTCTAGAATTAAATAAAAATATCAGGATTGTCTATTGAGAAGCTCATAGAATTTATAATTTTACAGCTAGTAAAGAGAACTGTCAAAGAGGAAGCATAGTGTAATAAACAAGAACACCATATTTAAGTTAAGGATTCTTCAGTTACATTGATATTTTAAGTTATGCAATTCTAAGTTACTTCCTTTTGTGAGCCTTAATTTTCTAATATGTAAAATATGAATTGAATTTAATTCAATGAATTTTCATTACATATTACTTTCCCTTTTTTAAAGAAATACCTTCAAAGGCACTGGAGGTATAAAAACAACAATAAAAAACTGAAACTGTCTTTTAACTCAAGGACTTTATATTCAAAAAATGGTTAAAGAACAGGAATAGAGATATGTACAAGGCATGTAGTTAAGGGGGCAAGGGAGAAATCATGCAAAGAGTTCTATGAATATTTGAGAAAAACAGTTAACTGATGCCTGGAGGAACGAGAAAGAAGCCTCACAGAGGAGGAACATTGTACCTAAATTGAAATTTGAGAATAAAGATTATGAAACATATATATAAAGAAAGAATGTAATTCCATATTGGGACAAAGTTTAGGAGAATAGATAGAGGTAGGAGATGGCATGAAAATGGGCAATAACAGATTGGCTATGAAGTAGAATCCGTTAAGGAGAGTTATGTGTAGTTAGACAGGGAAATTTGGACGAATTTATACCTTGAAATAAATATGTTCTTGCCATCATCTTCTGGGAACTGATCTTTTCCCTCACATGAGGCAAGTAAATTCCATAATTGTAATAAATAGTCACCTCTCCATCTAAGAATCAGTTAATCACTTATCTTTTTTTCAAAAGGAACACACACGCAAATCCATTTTTAAAAATTATGAACAGGGAAGATTTTTTTTCAATAAGTGAGAGAGAGAGAGAAAGAGAGAGAGAGAGGCAGAGAGAGACAGAGAGAGACAGAGAGAGACAGAGAGAGAGAGACAGAGAGAGACAGAGAGAGAGAAAATGTGCTTATGTGTGTGTGAGAGAAGGAACGGCCTCTGTTCCTCTATAATTTCTCTACCTCTTCTCCATTCTTTAAGTCATAGGTGTTATTTTTAGGTCTGATTTATGTTCTATTATAATATTAACACTATAGAATTGCCAAACATCAGTTGATGCAAACATTTTATTATGTTTTTATTTGAATTTTTAAAATATGTTCTTAATTTTCTTTGCCATATGAATTAAAAAATGTCTTGCATCAATTATTGTAATTGATCCTTGATGTATTTTTAAAATTTTACAATTCTGGTACTTTTAATTAAGTAGGTATTCTGAACTTCTCTTACCTCTTGGTTATAACATCATTCAATGAATGTTGAATAATATGAAGTTTTTTAATTTGTAATAAAATGAAACTGAATATTGCTTAAGGACAGACTACCATTTTAAAAAGATTTATCCATGAAGGCTATTTTCTTCTGTGTTTTATCTCTACCAATCATGAAACAGAGAAATAATAAATAGACTTCAACTGTATATGGAAGGATGAAGTGGGATATCCGTATTGATAAATTTGAGAGATATTAAGTATTGCTCTACAGAGGTCTACTCTAGCCAAACAAGGGGCAAAATAAGAATTTGAATGGGCTTTGGTCATAAGTTTATTTTATTTGGTCATAACTCAGCAACTCAGGGATAAGAATAGAGACAAAAAAAGTTCTTAAGACAAAAAATAATCTTGAAGGATGTTATGCCTGGCAGGATGACAGCCATCTTGGATTTGCAAACAACAGTTTATCAACCATGGAACAAAGAGCCCAGCCAGCTGGCAGGGGGTGGCACATGCCAAGTTTTGGTTGGAAGATCCTCTATAGATACTGAGAGCTGAACAGCCTCAGGGCTCTCTTTTCTCTGGGTTAGGGAAGCAAGAGGTTGTCTACTATCCCGGCCCTAGGAGGAGGGTAGATTGGTATAGACAGGCAGGGTTCAGACTACTTTGCTAATTATATCAATCACTTCATTATTGATAAGGCAGCTTAATCATCTAACAAGATTATTCATCAACATATCATAATTAATACCTTCAAAAATCTATAGCAGCTTTTGAGCCAGGGAGACTCTCAAAATCCCCTAGACTCAGCGCCTAGGCCAAATCTCTATTTATATATCATCCTAATTTATTATACTTATTATAGGTTAAAAGCTCAATAGGGTTCACCTATCTCCCTCTCTCCCATCTCCCAGGTTCCCTTTCCTTTAGCTTATTTAATAAACCCTGTTAAATCTACAAGCCTCTGACAGCCTTTACTTATTAAGCTGGTAGCCTACCTTGTTGAGGACAAAGTCATCATCTCTTTGTTAACATAGTCACATCTTGGAATCAAGTCTAGCTGATCCAGTCACTTCAAGATCAAGCTTGTGCTTGGATTGTAAACACTATTAAGGTCCCAAAAACTCAAGATCAACTTCCTAGTTCATCAAGGCCAACTGATTGCTAGGGGAACTTTTACTAGGGCATTTAGCCTTTCACAGAATTCCATCTCCTTTCTGTGGAGCTTTTATCTGGCAGTTGTTGAAAATAATCCTCTGACTTTCACAACTTGTTTGAATATCAGTGATCTACTGTATTAATAAATAACAGGACCTTACCACCATAACAAGGAGTTAACAAATTCTAGAAGATGGCAAAGGGGGTCAGAACTGATCTCAGCCTAGGCATCTATGTAATCTGGTGTTACATGACTAAAGGGAAGAAAGTTTCATAGTTATTTGCCAGAAATTGTACAAGAAGGAATACATAGTATAGATATTAGATGAAAATTCTAAGAACAACAGTAATTCTTTATGTCAGAGTAGATGGATAACTGGATAAATAATTCTGCAACTGAGGACTATAGCACATATTAAAACTAAAATACAGGCCAATGTAGCATTTTGAAGTGCTATTACTTCTATTTAGAGGAGAGACTTATTAACCATAGAACCTCTTAGCTATATAGTGTTATTAACAATCACACTAATGACAATGACTAGAAGAGGAACAGAAAAGGAAAAGGGCATTTGTAAAATGTAAAATATATCACTGAGAGTAGTTGTTAAGGTATTCAGAAAATAATTAAATAATTTAGGAATTTATGAGATTTGAGATTGCTTTCATGTTATACCCCTTTCAGAGATACTTATCATAATCCACAAATCAATTAAGTTTATTAACATTAAGCATCATTTATGTTGAATCTATTGTCTCTAGATACAAATACAATGACTATAAAAACCCTAATTTGTAAGCAACTCAAATTGCTAAATGTTCTTCATGAAGTCTTTTAACTAAAAAATGGCCAAAAATCTGTTATATAGGATAAATAGGAAATAATTAAAAGAGGCAACTCTAGAATCAGAAGGCACCGAGAAAAAGATGGTGATCCCCTTGAAAGTAATAAGGAACTTAGGAGAGGGGAAGGTTTTGGTGAAAAGGTAAAGCATTTCATTTTGGATATGTCAATTTTAAGAAGTCTCCTGGATATCCAGTTTGAGCTATCTGAAAGATTGTTTGAAATGCAAGACTGGAAGTCAGTAGAGAGGTTAGGGCAGGATTGGGAGATTTGAGAATCATTATTATAAAAATGGTAATTAAATATAAGGGAATTGAAGAGATCACCAAGTAAAATGGTATACAGAGAGAATAGAAGAGCCTGAACCAGAACTCTTTGGGACATTTAGGATTCAAGGGCATTGTATAAAGATCCAACAAAGAAGACTAAGAAGTGTGTTATAAATAAAATAATATATAATAAATATAATAATAATATAGTGGGAAGACTAGGAGGGAGGAGGGGCTAGAAAAACCTACAGAGGAGAAAGTAGTAAAGAAAAGATGGAGATTAAAGAGAATAAGAGATTGATAAAGACCATTGGGAGGGGCAGCTGGGTAGCTCAGTGGATTGAGAGTCAATCCTAGGTTCAAATCTGACCTAAGACACTTCCCAGCTGTGTGACCCTTGGCAAGTCACTTGATCCCCATTGCCCACTCTTACCACTCTTCTACCTAGGAGCCAATACACAGAAGTTAAGGGTTTAAAAAAAAGACCATGACCAGTTAAGAGTGAACCTATTTTCAGTTCCAAGTCTTTTGCTCATTTTAAAAACAATTTATAAATGTTTAGTTTTTGTATCTAATCTCTGTTAATTAAAATGTTTATAAAGTTTATTTTTACCAAAGAGATGCAATTCATTATGATAAAGTATTGCAAAATAAACTTTGTTTTATAACAAAAAAAGACCATTGGAATTTGAAATTAAAATATTGTTAATAACTTTTTGTGGCAAGTGGTGTTAAGTAACTTTCCCAGGATCACAGAGCTAAGAAGTGTTTGAGGCTTATTAATAAATTTGGAGAAAACAGTTTCCATTGAGAGATTGGAAACTGGATTACAAAAGATTAAGAACAGAATTGGAAAAGAGGAAATGGAGGCATCTATTATAGGTAGTTTTTTCAAGGAGTTTAGCTAGAAAGGGCAGAAGAGCTACAGAATAGTAGTTAGAGGGAATAGTAGAGTCAGATGCATGAGACTCCTTATAGCTTCTTTGAGTCCTTAGTAAGTAAGAGCAGAGGAGCTGAACAGTGAAAATATTTCCATACTAAATTTAACAAGAGATGCAGAGGAATAGGATAAGAAAATTGAGATCAGAAAATAGTATGGAGTTGAAGTAACACTAATAAAATGAGAAAGTACAGGAGGGTTGAAGGATTAGGGCATCTGAATGGAAGTATATAATAGGTTTAGAAGGGTAAAACATAACGAAAGGTGGAATGATAAAAGATTATGACCAGAGGGAAGAATGTCAGGATTTCTGATTCAAGAAGTGGAGTACTTATGGATGATCATAAACATCCAGAAAGAGGTTATGAGATTTTAGAAGACTAAGAAATTGGTATGTTAGGGAGTTCTAGAAAGCAGCTCTGCATAAGTAGGATAAGCATTAGGAAAGAGAGAGACAGTGAGCTAGGAGTTAAATTTCTTAAGAAAGAAGGGAGAATAACTAGGGAAGGAATTGGGATATTACAGCTATTATATATGTAATATATAAGTTATGTATATATTATATATGTAATATATAGATATTACAGTGGAATTTTTTTACATTGGGAAGTAATTCTTCCCTTAATTTTTTGGATGGATACAGGAACATTTTTTTTTATTTAGAATATTTTTCCATGGTTACATGATTCATGATCTCCCCCCACCTCTTACCTCCCACCTCCTAGAGCTGACAGCCAATTCCTCTGGATTATACATGTCTCATTGTTCAAAAACTATTTCCATATTATTCATATTTTCAGTAGAGTGATATTTTACCATAAAAACTCTAATCATATCCCTATCAAACTATGTGATCAATCACATGTGGGGTTTTCCCCCCACATTTCTGTTCCCACAGTTCTTTCTCTGGATGTGGGTAGTGTTCTTTCTCATAAGTTCCTCTGTATTGTCCTGGGTCATTGCATTGCTGTTAGTAGAAAAGTCTATTACATGCAATTGTGCCATAATATATCAGTCTCTGTGTATAATGTTCTCCTGGTTCTGCTTCTTTCACTCTACATCAAATCCTGGAGGCCTTTCCAGTTTACATAGAAATCCTCGAGTTCATAATTCCTTTCAGCACAATAATATTCGATCACCATCAGGTACTACAATTTGTTTAGCCATCCCCTAATCAATGGACATCCCCCCCCTATTTTCCAATTTTTATTAGGTGGAAATTTTTGAAGGAGTGATTTCAAAGTAAGAAAGATTTCTTAAAGCTGGAAGGAGAATTATTCTGTCTGCCCTTCCAGGACCAATATACTAGGATGTGTTAGAGAAAGTACCACCAATATTAGAAAGAATGGCTAAGGATGAATAATCATTAGAGGAAAGCAGGTCTCACTGATGGCCAGTAGGTGAAAGAAGTGTGAGAGAAAGGTCCAAGGTGAAGGAGAATGTGATCACCATTACAGGGAATTCTAGAGGACACAGTGAATGATATTAGAGTGTAATGGAATGGCACTGAGGAGAGTAGAAGTATAAGAATAGGAGGTGAAAACTGAATACAGTTTGGGGCCAATAATTGATTGAAACACATTTTTTGATTGACACATTTTATTGAATTCCTTGGAGGTGATGGAGATAGTTCATGATCATGAGAGTAGATATTGGGATATCATTATATATGAAAAGCTTGAGTGAATGCATAAAGAAAAGATTCTTACATATGTGAAAAATGTGTGTATATATATGTATACATATACATATATATATATATATATAATTTTTCATCACAAAGAAAGAAAACACTGGCCAAAAAAATTCTAAGACAGAAAGCAGATGGTAACTGACATAACGGCTACTATATTCTAGCAACATTTAGTAAGTAGGTGAAATTCAGGGCAAACATTATGTTGCTTAATCTATATGTGGGAGGTTTCATGCTTGATGGCATCTCACACAGTATAAGTAAATTATACTGATGAGTTTTTGTCTTTCAGATATATTTTGTTTTTTTATAACAGTTGTGTTAAGCAATATTATGTCCAGTACTTAAAGTAATAAACCATTTCTCCTCAAGATACTACACATAAAAAACAGATTTTTGGACATGACTTTTTTTCTAAAAAAATATTTATTAAGGAATGGCCCTTTGGAGCATAATGGGACATAATGGAGGTGAGATGCAAAAATAATTGTAAGAAATATAAGAACAAGAAAACAATCTTTTCAAAGACAAGGTTTTATAGCATTGAGAAACAATCAAGGACTTTATATGGGATCTTTGTCCAGTAATTTAGTAATAGGTATTCTACTGGAGTATGAATTACATCAATATTGATAGGTTCCTAATAAAAGTGAAACCAGGACATATAAGGAAGTTATAGCTAAATAGAATGATGACTCATGGGCTCTCTCTGAAGAATCAAATGGAGTCATTAAAAGAATTTAATTTATTGTGGAATGAAAGAAAATAAGAAATACACTTTCATGGGGCATCTGTTCTTTTACTTGAGTATTACATATGCTGTCAAGTAAAATGCCCATTTGCTCCTTAAAATGGGCATAACACAACTTCTAAGTAATTTTTGATCCTTGTGCTTGAGTATCATGAATACTTTCTTCAAGAATTGAGGCAGTAAGAGCTGGATATGTTGAATACAAAATAACACAGGACACATACATATACAGACATAAAATATTTCTTAACATAAGCAAAATGAGTGATTTCCAATTTGAAAGTCATTTCCATATCAGCTGTCTGCATTCAGATTCAGATTGTCAGAACAAATATAAAAATTAATATCCAATTAGGAAATAGAAACCAATGAGAAAATATATCATATAATCCCCCCAAAAAAACTTTAATTTGACAATACTCAAACTATTTAACCCTAAAATGAGAAACAGATAGAGAAACAGATACCATAGTTAATTATCGCCAGTACTTATGGAAAATTAAATCCTGTAAAACAAGTAACAAGTATCTAAAAATCTTGAAGTCATTCTATCCAGCAAATCTTGATGTTCTGGTGAAATTGAGAGGCTTGGGAAGTACTTGTTTAGGAGAAAAATCTAATTCTGATTTAGAATAAAAACTAATTCCCATAACCCTACTGAGGAAGATGGTTAAAGATTATTAGTACACAAAAGAGCTCACAAAAGTACAAGAACTTATGGGAAAATGAATTTTTACATTTTTTTGTGTTTGATTACATATATTGGACCTGAAATCTGGGAGATCTCAGTGCAAATCTAGCCTCAGATACTTAATAACAGTGTGATTCTTGACAAGTCAATTAACTTCTGTTTTCTCCAATTCTTTTATCTATAAAAAAAAGAGATAATAAAACTCACCTTTTGATGTCTTTGTCACAATGCAATGAAATAAGCAATTAGGAAGTTCTTTACAAATTTTAAAGTACTGGACAAATGCTCACTATTACATGCACAGATACACACAGACATACATACATGGAATCATAGATAATATCGAGAAAGCAATAACCTCAAGTACTTATGAAAATAAAACCACTGCTAATTTAGTAATTGTTGACTGCCTCAGTATAGAATAAGGCAAGAAATTATCCTTTCATTCTTCAGAATAGTTCCATTTTATCTATATTTACTAAATCTAAGAACTTGTAATCAAATGAAACAGATATATGAGAAAATTGGGTTCTATCTTTTGCTAAACTGCTAAGCTAATGCTTTTTAAGAACTACAAATTCATCGGAACAACCTTTTAAAAAGACACTTGATAAGGGGGATAAATAATTTATTCCATGGCAGTAGAAGCATTTGCCAATTGTATTTGTTTAATTACATGGAGAAAACAGACTATGATGAAAAGAAGTATGAGAAGTAGTACTGAACTGACAAAAATCCAAGTGTACTATTATTTAATGATAATGTTGTTCCAGAGGGCTATGTAATACCTAAAAACAGATTTCACACCAAATCCTGTGCTGACATTTACTGCATCACAACAAAACTCGGATGTGTTTGTTGGATTGCACTGTAAGATCACGGGGATTAACTTTTTAAAAAATCATTGTTCTCTTGCATACAAAAGGAGATTGGGGGATATATTTCCTTGTAACTTTAATGTGTGAAGTTTTTACTGCTATATGCAGAACAGCTACCTTTTTCAAATGCAATTACATATTACTAATTCATATGCAAACTCATTTATAATTCCCTCTTCTAAAGACTCTAAATCTGTATTATAAAAACAGAACTGAAGATTGAAAGTTTTAAAAGTTTTTATTTTGAAGAAATAACTTTGACCAGTAATCAGTATGGCAATTTATTTAGGATTCAGAGTATAACAGGGAATATAAAGTTTTATTAAAACACTGTACTTGCCCTCCTGGGCTATTAGCGTAATAGGACACATAACTGTAACACAAATTAGTATATAGTGAGTGTCTGTGTATTAATGCAAAGTATGATGTCACTCTGAGAGAGTAAAGATGGTTGATGAATGAGAAGATCAGGGAAGTATTTGTGGAAAGGATTGTTTTGTTCCCTCTCCTAAAGTATCTGTAGCATTCCAACAAGTAAAGGTGGAAAAGTTATTAGTGGCATAGAGAATAATTTGAGAGGTAGAATACAAAAGTGGAAAGTGTATAAGTATGTCTATACAAGCCAGCCAGTTTAACTCATATAGATTAAGAGGATGTGAGTATCACAAGTTAAAACAGAAAAGGATGGGTCATGGTATGACAATTATAGAACTTGGATCTGTATGGACCTCAGATGTCTTCTTGTCTGACTCCCTCATGTTATAGATAAGGAAACCTGAGACCCAGATGAAGAAAACAATGATAGATTTTGGAGGACACTCAATGGCAAAATAACAAGTCAACTTTTTTGTAGGCAGTGGAATAGTCCTGAGAGATTCTGAACAGGTGTAATTGATTAAGGCTTCACATGCAAAGAATGTTAGACTGGCCTGGGTAGGAAAAATAGATTTAAAAGACAATAGAAAAAGAAGGCTGATTGTAACCTAATCACCAAGAGGCGATTAGAACTTATATTAGTCTTGGTTATTGAAAAATAGTCAAAGACACAGATGTGAAAGAGATTTGGGAGTGGGGGGTAAAAGTGATGAGACTTGGTAATTTACAGCACTGAAGAAGAGGAGAAGAACATGGAGGAAGACATCAATAATGGTGTAGTGAAAGCAAAAGAACAACCCACTATGGAAAGAAAGAGGATAACCTCTGACAAATCTTGAAAGAACTATAATGATACCTAGAAAGGAAATGGAACTTTTTTGAATCCTTAAGGAAAACTTGTGTGAGTAGCAATTGTAGTTGAAAAACAGAATTCTTTCAAAAAGCATACATATTACGTAAAAGATAGCTTAAGTAAGGTGACTTGCTAGTTTTTGCTGAGGACTAGAATTTTTATTTTTGTCTTGATTTTAGTTGATTACTATAAAATAATAAACTAATAGCTTTGTCCAAAGAATATGAAAGTCCCCTGGTAAGGATGCAAGAGGAATTTCCTTAATATCTATAAAGAAATAAATTCTAATATGAAATACAATAAAGATCTAGGTGAGTTAGAGATTGTGCCATGGGTACCAATTTCACTATTCTCCTAACATAGCCTCAGTCATTCAAAAGCTATATTAGAATTTAGAGGATATTAACATATACCCAGATGAAATTTGTTTGTGAGTTGTTATTTAATTTGAGAGAGTTTATATTTTAAAATATCTATAGAGGTGGAAAAATTACATTGGGTAGTGGTTCCCATTTGCTTTTCTAAAAAAATCAAGTTATGCCTTGTAGGAATTTGAATGCAGAGAAAATCTTATTAGTTTTTATGCACACTATGAACAAAAAAGCCTTCAACATTTCACAGTTGTTTGATCGAATAGAATCTACCAATATGTATGAATTGTATGAATCACAAAATAGCATTCTACTTAACTAGTTTTAATCCATATGGTACCTCTTTTGAATCACAATCTGATCTACCATTTCCTTTGTATCTGGGATGCTCAGATTGTATGTATTCAGACCTTTAAAAGATTTATTAAAAGAAAAATATCTTGCTCTTTTAGGTTCCTTTCTGGCCTGGTATCATTCAAAATTAAAATGACTAGAGAAAGAATCATAAAAAAGCCTGTCACTTTATTTTGGTCGTTTTTTTTTGGTAATTTGGCTAGATTTTAAATTGTCATGATGGATTGATCCTCCTAACAACTGTAAGAGATTGGTGTTATTTTCATCCCCATTTTACAGTTAAGGAACAGACACAGAGAAAGGTTAAGTGCTTTGCCCAGTGTCACATAACTAATAAGTATCTGAGGCTAAATTTGAACTGACTCTAGGGGCCCCATGTCTATCTTTTGTGCTACCTAGTTGCAGGGATGTACCCAGGACAGGGATGATATAGGGATGATGTACCATCACCATTTCCCACATGCTTTTAATTTTATCTTCTAAGCATTCCACATTCCAAAGACTTTTGATTGTATATAATCTAGAGATTGTGACATTTCATTATGGGGATATCTATTAAAACATTTTTCATAATATGTATAACATATTAAATTGCTTACCATCTCAAGGAGGGAAGACTTAGAAATTGTTTTTAGCAAACAAGTGTGTGAATTGCATGTGTAATTGGGGCAAAATTAAACTATTATTTTAATGTTGATTTTTAAGACATTTATTCATTTTTCCTTTCAATACTATTTTATTATTTCCCAATTACATATAAGAACAATTTCTGGCATTAATTTTTTTAACCCTTGTACTTTGGTGTATTGTCTCATAGGTGGAAGATTGGTAAGGGTGGGCAATGGGGGTCAAGTGACTTGCCCAGGGTCACACAGCTGGGAAGTGGCTGAGGCCGGATTTGAACCTAGGACCTCCTGTCTCTAGGCCTGACTCTCACTCCACTGAGCTACCCAGCTGCCCCACTGGCATTAATTTTTTAACATTTTGAGTTCCAAATTCTCTCCTTCAATCCCTCTCCTTCTTCCTTGAGATGGTAAGAAATTTCATATTGATTATACATATGCTATCATAAAAATGTATTTCTATATTAATCACATTGTGAAAGAAGCCAGATACATATATGCAAACACATACATATATGTGTGTATATACTATGAAGAAAATAAAATGAAATATGGTATGCTTCTATCTGCATTAAGACTCTGTCAGTTCTTTCTTTGAAAATGGATAGCATTTTTCATCGTGAATGTTTTGGGATTGTCTTGGATTATTGTGTTACTGATAAAAGCTAAGTCATTCACAGCTGTTTATTTAGTACTACTTTAACTATGTATAATATTCTCTTGGTTCTACTCACTTCACCCTGCATCAATTCATGTAGATCTTTCCAGATTTTTCTGATGTCTTATTGGTCATCATTTCTTATAGAATTCCATTAAAATCTAATAGTATTAGGGGCAGCTTGTTAGCTCAGTGGATTGAGAGCCACACCTAGAGATGGGAGGTCCTAGGTTCAAATCCCGCCTCAGACACTTCCCAGCTGTGTGACCCTGGGCAAGTCACTTGACCCCCATTGCCCACCCTTACCACTCTTCCACCTATGAGCCAATACACAGAAGTGAAGGGTTTAAAAAAATTTTTTTTTAAATCTAATAGTATTCCATTATAGTACTATCTCACTTGTTCAGCTATTTCTCAGTTGATGCACATCCCCTCAGTTTCTAATTCTTTGCTAGCACAAAAAAGCTGCTAAAATGTTTTTGCACAAATATGCTTTCCCCCTCCCTTTTGGCAGGGGTGTGGGGTATCTCTTTGGGATACAGAGTTACTGGTATTGCTGAATCAATGGATATGTACAATTTTATTATCCTTTGAGCATAATTCCAAATTGCTCTTCAGACTTCATCAACAATATATCAGTGCTCCAATTTTCCCCATATCCCTTCTAGCATTTATCAATTTCATTTTCTATCATATTTGTAAAAAAATATTCCTTATAAAAAGAAAGTAGAAGTCATTACTGTTTTCAGTCCTCAGATTAGATTGAGGGTAGATAAGGGAGACAAAGCCTTCTTAGGGCAATAGTCTTTTTGCCTTAAGGAATTATCTGTTTTTTTTCAGGGTGAGGGATTATATATAGAAAAAGAGATTCTTTATTTCAGGTGCCAAACTCTTGGGAGCAAAGAAGATAAAACTGCTCACTATTAGTTTCAAATTTACATTTATATGTTATATTTATAAATGTTGTCACCTTTAAACTTACATCTATTATTGGAACTTAATATTCTGGTCATTGCAAATTACTTCTGCAGCTTAGTACTAGAATATATAAGTGACTCCCATCGCAACCTGTGGCATATCCAAATCTCCCTGGTTTGGGGTATGATTGAGTTTAAAGCAAGAGATCTTAACCTAGAGTCTCTGAATTCTAAATGAAGTATGTGTGTATGCACATATATGTTTATGGTTTTAATATATATACATAGATATATATATTTATGAACTTTATTTCAATATAATTGTTATCCTTGGTAATTTAAAGTATTTTACTTTAGGCATTTAAAATGTCATTCAAAGAAGCAATCCATATGCTTTACCAGGTGGCCAATGGATCCACTACACCAAAAAAAAAAGCTTTAGAAACTTTGGTCTAGAGCTGTGATGGCTAACCTATGGCATGAGTGCCAAAGATGGCACACAGAAAAGTCTCTTATGGGCACATGTCTACCTTCTCCTCCTCTTCCCCATCAGAGTGTGTTACTACTATAAAGGCAGAGGGATTCGGCCAGAGTTGCTCCCTTCCCCCTCTTCAATGTGCCCGAGGACATTTTTTTCATAATGCCCACCCCTCTGCCCATCAGTCCAACAGGAGCACACAGTGGGTAAAGTGGATGGCTCACAGGTGGGAAAGCTGGAGGAGAGTGCAACCCTCAGGTCACTCCTATCCCCCTCTTCATCTGTGCTGAGGACATTCATCACTTTGCCCACCCTCCCACTCAGCAGCCCAATGGGAGTGATTTCTCCCTTTCCTATGTGGGATAAGGTGGGGGACCAGAGCAGGGGCATGGCACTCCGTCTCTAAAAGGTTTGCCATCACTGGCCTAGAGTATACTGAATAAAGACCGTGTCTACTTTTCACCTTTTATGAGCATGTAAAGCTTCTCCCCTTCCCTCAGTATACCTTAGGATAATCCTAAGGAATAAAAGTACTGATGTTTTGAGTGTTACAGAAAACCTGAAAATCTATGAATTCTAATTCTTGGCATTTTAAGCTAATCAGAAACATGCTTCTTGTATAGTTTATGACTCCAACCAGTCTATAGAGCAGGGTAAGTAGTTAGGGAAGAAAATCTCTAGGACTCCTGACTGGGAGGTAGTGATAGAACTAGTGCCAGTCAGTGCAAGCTTTTGTGCCCTCTAGGTAACCTTAGGATTTCCAGAATAGACTCATGATGGCATTTCAAAGGTATTCCTAGAAAATCAACTTTATGCTCAATTATGTTCCCTTTAATTTTCTGCTATTGTGATTATAATTTGGTAGGATGGTGGCAGTTTTGTTCAGCAAGCATGGTCATATGCATAATATGAAAAAGTCAATTTCACATTCATTAGAATACACCAGTAGACCCAATGCCAGCATTCTTTTTTTTTTTTTACTTCCTTCACTTTTTGTAACTCATAAATCTTCTAGGACTACTGTGTATTTGCTAAAGCTTTAGTTCATTTTTCTCCAAGTGTTTTCCTCTTTTCCCCTTGCCAAAGTCTCAAAAAAGACTAAGAATTATGCTAAACAAGAAAAGGCATGGATGCCCCCTTAAAAGAAATACCACTTCAGGAATCCTGACATAATAAACAAGTTTGGCAAACAAAATCCAGTAATAAGACTATTTAAAAACTGAAGATGGCAATTTCAGAAAGTTTATCTATATGGGTCAAAGGGAATTTCACAGCAACTTGTCAAAATTCTTACCAGGGCCACATACAGTTACGCTCATGAGATGCAAGTTGGTTTTCCTGAAGAGGTTTGCAGGAATCTCTTTGTTGTTGTCTTATCAGGGAGATTAAAGTGTTTGTTCTCTAAAAGAAGTGAAGTGATATGTGAGAACGATAAAAATTAAAGTGGGTTTAGAGACTAAGAGGGGATTCTTAAATTTTGTAAGGTAACTTGCAGGTGGAAGAATATAATGAGGTGAAGGAAGGTTCATTGAATATTAGAGTCATATAACATGTTTGTTAATATTATTTGTTAATGTTAGAGTTAATATATTTGAGATTCTTCTCATGGGAGACAAATTTGGTAACAAAGAGAAAAGATTCATCACCATCATCAATATTATCATTATCACCATCTTTTTTATTTAGGGCTTTAACAAGTTTACAAAGTTCTTCACATGTATTATCTCATTTGATCCTTGAAACAACTCTATAAGGGCAGATGTGATAATAGGTGGCACAATAAGTAGAGATATGGACCTTGAGTCAGGAAGATCCGAGTTTAAATCCTGTGTCAGACATTTACATTCTATATAATTTTAGGCAAGTCATTTAACGTCAGATTGCCTCACTTTCCTCATGTGTAAAATGATACTAAAAAGAACTACCTCACAGGATTATTGTGAAGAAAATATTATATAATATTCGTAAAACACTTTGTAAAATCTTAAGGCATTGGATAAATGCTGGATATTTTACAGATGAGGAAACTAAGCCCTGGAGAATTTAAATGACATGTTCGAAGTAACACAGCAACTAAGCATCTGAAGCAGTATTTGAACTCACGTCTTCCTGGTTTCAAGTTTAGTGCTTGGGCCCCACTACCCAGAGGCGCCATCTTATATTGATCAGAAAGGGGAAAGATGTGTGATGATGTTTCACTTATTCTTTCTGATATTCTCATATAATTGGACAGTGGTTTTATGAAAACAGTTAAAGAATCAGTTCAAATGTAATGCAAAATTCTTTTTAAGTATAAGAAAATCTAGCTTCATTTTAATCAGTTTTCATTACAGCTGCTTGGTTAGTTTACATTTTCATGGTTCAATAACACTATTAGTCTTATTTCTTCCAACTTTTTTTTGATATAGGCATGAATGGTGGGTGAGGTGGGGCCTTCTTCATCAGCTCATCTTTAAGCTCCTACCACTCTCCTTTGACTATACATGCTTTTCTTCCCGACTCTGTTTTTCCTTTTCTCTATAATATATATTTTCTATTTCTGTAAGCTAATGTAGCACCATCTTCCCTTCTTCCAACTATTTAAAAAACCATCTATTTATATGTTTGTTGAAACTCCTTAAATACAATCTAATTTAAATCTTTTGGGTAGGTTCCTAGACAATTTTTAATTTAAATCTTTAGGTAGGTTTTTAGGAATAATCTAGTTTAAATCTTTTATTACACTTGTAACGAAACTGGAAAAACAAAGGAATCAAATAGCTTGTTCCATGTTACCATAATAAGTTTTGGAGAATTAGAATCCAGGTCTTCTGAATCCTAGATCAGTCTTTTCTCCATTATATCTTACTGTCTCTGGATTTTAAATTACAGTGCAAGATTTCAAACTCTACTGCAAAATAGAAGACATCAGAAAGATTCAGTAATGATTAAAAATAGAAAGAACTATCAGTGGAATATATTATGAAGACAAAATATAGAAGCAAATGAACATAGTATGTAACTGTTTGCTAAGCCTAAAGACCTAACTGCTGAATTAAACTCACTATTTGAAAAAGAAAATTGCTGGAAAACCAGAAAGCAATCTGACAGAAATTAGATTTAGACTAATTTCTTACACCATGTACAGAGATAAGCTCCAAATGATACATGACTTAGGTATAAAAGATCACATCATAAACACATTTGAGAAACAAGGAAGAAATTGCCTCTCAAACTATGTATCAGGAGAAATTTCATGGCCAGTGAAAGAGAGGGTTACAGAATATACAATAGACACCTGGGAAGTCTCCCTAAGGAAAAAAAAAGATCCCAAGAAAGGAGAAAACCGTGTAATATGAATGATGGGAATAGCTATCCAGTACAGTCGAGAGATAACATTTGCCTGGTTTGCTTCTGAAGGATGCAGGAATAGAATCTGGCAGTAGTGGCCCTGGAAGAATAGCCAAGGAATTCCTGGACAAGAAGAAGAAATCTGAGAACAAGTTTCTAGGATATTGAAACAGGCTTTTTTGATAATTGGTGAAGCTGGATAATGCCAAGTTCCTGAACTAAGTGTAGGAGGCACATGACTCTAGCAACATTGAATAGTACCACCTTATACCACCGGATGGGCAGAATGGGGTTCAAATTGTGTAGTCTTTAAAAGCTGAAAGTGACTCCTCAGGTTTCCTAGAAGATGGCTCAAACCAGAAGAGAGAGTGGAGGAAACAAGTGGCTGATACACTTAGGAAATGAGTCCTTATCTTGGAGTCTACAAATTTAAGGGGTATATTTTGATAACTATATTCAATATAATTGTTCTTGTGTGTTTTCCTCTCTATTTTATTTTACATGTTTAAAAACACTATTCTGGGAAGGATACACAGACTTTACAAGTTTATCAAAGAGATCTGTAACACACAAATGTTAATAATATCATTTATATAGCACAATAAGGTTTTCAAACCACTTTGCATGTTATCTCAGTTGATCTTTAAAAAGCTTGTGAAGTATTATATTTTTACATTACATTTTACAGTTAAGGAAACTGGCTACAAGTTTTATGTTCATGAAGGTACTAAGTGTCTAAGGCAGGATTTGATCTCTATTCTACCTGACTTGAAGTCCAATAATGTATCCTTTGTGCCACCTGTAGCTTAAAAAAAGGGTTATGAACTACTTCATTAAATGCATTTTTTCTTCAGGAGGGTCCCTCATGATAGTCCTTTAAGAAAATGGAAGTTTGGAGTAACTACATACTACAGTGGATAGAGAGCCAGACCTTGAGTCAACTGGACCTGGGTTCAAATGTGGTTTAAGATACTTCCTAACTCTGTAACCCATGGCAAGCCACTTACCCCAATTGCCTAGTCCTTAATGCTTTTCTTCCTTGGAATCAATTCTTAATATTGACTCCAAGGCAGATGGTAAGAGTTTTGAAAAAAAGACAAGAAAATGGAAGTTCTTGCAGAGGAAAGACTGCTTTTAATTGGTTAAAGCCATGGTACATTTAGTAAGAATCATGGAATTCAGAGATATTTTATTAAAAGTTATGTTTACTATGAAGTAAATATTAATGTCAGATTTCTATGCTTCGTATATTTGAGGTTTACTTTGTATGCCATGTGTAATACCAAAATATTCTTATGTATTGGTAATTTATGTATTTTGTAAAAGTGTATGAATATATGTGAAATGTATATATATTCATGGAGAAGTCAGAAACTAAGGGGAATTTTAATTTATTTTAAAAAGATGAACATGTAATATTTGGAAAACATAATCACCTCCTCACCTAGCACCTTTATTCTTTCAACGGAAAGATTTTCTAATTTTATCAGAGGAAAACTTTTTTTTCCAAAATGAGGAGTATAACAAATCACTTTCCTTGTTTTAAAAACCTTTGTGATGCCTATAATTGCACAGTATAGATCATCTTTAATGATCTTGGCATGTACTTTAAAAATATTTTTAAATTATTTATTTATTTAGAATATTTTTCCATGGTTACATGATTCAAGATTTTTCCAGGTCTTCTTCCCTCCCCCCTCCCAGAGCTGACAAGCAGTTCCACTAGGTTAGACATGTGTCATTGTTCAAAACCTATTTCCATGTTATTCATATTTGTAGTAGTGATCTTTTAATGCCAAAACCCCAATCATATTCCCATTGAATCATGATCAATCTTATGTTTTTCTTCTGTGTTTCTGCTCCCACAGTTCTTTCTCTGGATGTGGATAGTGTTCTTTCTCATAATTCTCCTGGATTGTCCTGGGTCATTGCATTGCTGTTAGTAGAAAAGTTCTCCTGGTTCTGCTCCTTTCACTCTGCATCAACCCTGGAAGTCTTTCCAGTTCATATAGAAATCCTCCAGTTCATCATTCCTTTCAGCACAGTAGTATTCCATAACCATCAGCTACCACAATTTTTTTAGCCATTCCCAATTGAGGGACGCCCCCTCATTTTTCAGTTTTTTTGCCACCACAAAAGTGAGGCTATAAAATTTTTGTACAGATATTTTTTCCTTATTATCTCTTTGGGGAAGAAACCCAGCAGTGGTATGGCTGGATCAAAGGACAGGCATTTTTTTAAACCCTTCACTTCTGTGTATTGGCTCATAGGTGGAAGAGTGGTAAGGGTGGGCAATGGGGGGTCAAGTGACTTGCCCAGGGTCACACAGCTGGGAAGTGTCTGAGGCCAGATTTGAACCTAGGACCTCCTGTCTCTAGGCCTGACTCTCAATCCACTGAACTACCCAGCTGCTCTTTGAACATAATTCTAAAGTTCCTTCCAGAATGTTTGGATCAGTTAGTGAAATAGAACACTTCCAAGTATTCCTGAGGAAAAGTCCATAACTGTGTTGAAATTTTGAAGTTCAAACACAAGGGATAAAATAAAACAAGGAAAAATTGCTGAATTCTAATGTGGGAAGATATGTCCCCTTTGAACTGTATGACCACTAGAAGTCATAGAGGGAGTTTTATCAGACAAAGATCCTTGGAGTAGTAATGTTATATCTTGCTAATTTATAAAAAAGAATGGAAAAAGTAATATATTAGTGCTTTCTACATTATTTACTCAATTGCCAAAGCTATTATATCTTACCATTCTTTGAGTCATAGCTTTTAGGAAAATCCCTCATGACTCAAATTTTTCTAATTTTTAATGTGTTGTGTATTTCTGTAAGAGAGAGAGAGAGAGACAAAGGGAAAGAAGGGGGGGATAGAGACAGAGACAGAGAAAGAGACAGAGACACAATATCTCTTCTGGTTTTTCTTCCTATTATCCTTGTGTTTTGCCTGGAAAATAATGGGGGAACTAGAAATGCTAAGGACAATAATCTGATAACTAAAATAAATTTCACTGTGATTGCTGTGAATCTTTGAAATGTAACCAGTTTCTCATTCAGCAAGAGACTTATGTAGTGAATTAGGGAATCTGTGTTAGAAATGTGTGGCAAAATCTATCTGCACCTTCCTACCATTCTCTTGTCAATTTCTGCTACCATTGTGGGGGGAAATTAGGGTTTCTGGAGGAGGGAGACACTTCAGAGTGAATATAGAACTGGATAGAGTTCTAGGAAAAGAAAACTAACTATAAGGATTGGTCTTCTTTACTGGCAAATAAGTAGATTTATGTAGGTGGAAATGTCTACTTTTCAAGAGCACTTAATAACCTGACATGTGACTGAAGAATTCATCAGTAGATCTAGTTTTTCAGCCTTTATACAGTTTAGCTATCTGATGAGTTTTAAAGGGAGATGAAAGAACCTTTCTTTTATATTTTTCCAATTAGCAGAATAACAAGCTTCAGGGGGAAATCTCTGGAGAATTTTAGTCAAAAACTATTTTTTTAAAAAATAGTTCATTGCTCTTTCCCTTTATCTCTTTGTAGAAAAGGAAATTTTATTTGGCATTTCATGACCTACTGTTTTTTAAAGGTTTCTAACGCAATTCACTTCATTGTAGAACTGCAGGGGTTTCTTTATCTCACACCTACAATTGTTAGTACTGTCTTTCTGTTAATGTCAAATCAATATCACCATGTCATTGGAATGACCTGGAAAACAATCCATTAAAATATCATTCACTTTTTGTTTATTTTTTTAAGAATCTGATTTAACTAAGTGGCTGTACAAATGTTGATTTATTATTCTATTGGGGTTTTTTGTTCCTTAGTTAATTCTTTTTTTTTTTAACATGATTAACATATCTAAAATTTTACAAGGGGAGTGTATTTTCCTGGAAATATAATGACAAGAATTTGGTTTTACTTCCTCTAGGCCTAAGATGCTTTTTCTTCATCATTTATACTCAATTGAAATACTAGGCATTATCTAAAATATAGCTTAAATACCATATCTTCTGTGAAGTCTTTATTCCCTCAATTGGAAATCATCTTTCTTGGATAATCCTCAAAAAACACTCAGTACTTCTCAAAGATATTTTTCATGATTCATTGCCTACTATTGCTCTTTGTGTATGTTCTATATCCCACCCACCTTACTATACTGTAAGAAGAACAAGGGTAGACACTATATCTTAGTAATCTTTGAATTCATGGATAGTATTTTTCATGCAACAGGGACTTAATTTTTAAACTTTTAATCTCAGGTCTCTTGTTTTCATGAATCTTATTTAGGAAGCTATAGTGTTACAAGACAATGCAATCAGCACAATATTGTCTACAAAAGGAATAAGTGGACAAGTTCATAAATTTTTATTCTACTTACATCCGTGCTTCTTGGCCATAATTTACCTTTTCTGGGCTTTTGTTTGTAATTGCCCCATTATTCATAAAGTTCTTCAAATCACCTCTCTGGCATTAAGGAAAAAGAAAAAATTATTTGCAATAATCATAAAATTATAGATAATCCACTCCATAGTATATTATTCAGAAGTGGCCATTCAGCCTTGGTTTGAACACCTTCAGAGATAGCCCACTACTTCCTGAAGCAACCCATTCCACTTTTAAAGAGCTCTTTATTAAGGAATTATTTCCTCACCATCACCACCACTGTCGCCTCATTCCAAGACAAAATTTGCCTCCAGTCTGCCTAGATGATATTCATGCAGACTTTTCACAAAAGCATGTTTAGTTATTCCGTAACTTATTTTCAATTTTTTTGAGTAATAACAATTTTTAAGTAATACCAATACCCTCTTGAATATTAACCAAATACTTTTCTTATCTTTTGGTTTCCATGTTAAGCCAACCAATCCCAATTTGAGAAACAAATGGAATGACATCTAGTGAAAGAGAAGTATGCCACTTTGCAGGATAGTAACTGTTCAACATGAACTTATTTGTCACTTTTAAGGATTTTTAGTTGCCTTGTGTTTCCTAGAAGCAATAGTGGAGGAAGAATTTAGAGAAATAACGTTGAGACATACAATGTTATTTATTTTTATCAATAATATCTTAGTTTAATTTATTTATTTTTAAATATTTTTCCATGTTACATGATTCATTTTCTTTCCCTCCCCTCTCCCAGAGACCACAAGCAATCCCACTGTGTTGTACAAATGATGTCATTTGATACCTATTTCCATATTATTCATTTTTGCTATTGAGCAATTTTTTTAAGGCCTAAACCCCAAATCATACGCACATTCATATGGTAATGAATATTTTTATACAAGTATTTTTCCTTATTATCTCTTTGGGATACAAACCCATCAGTGGTATGGCTGGATCAAAGGGTATGCGTTCTTTTAAATCCCTTTGCACATAATTCCAAATTGCCTTCCAGAATGACTGGATTAATTCACAACTTCACCAGCAATTCATTAGTGCCCTGATTTTGCCATATCCTCTCCAACACTTATTATTTTCCTTTACTGTCATATTGGCCAATCTGCTAGGTGTGCAGTTATACCTCAGCGTTGTTTTGATTTCTATTTCTCTAATTATGAGTGATTTAGAACAATTTCTCATGTGCTTATTGAAAGTTTTGATTTCCTTATCTGAAAAATGCCTATTTATGTCCCTTGACCATTTGCCAATGGCTTGATGTTTTGTATAATTGACTTAGCGCCTTATAAATTTGAGAAATGAGATCTTTGTCAGAGGTTTTTGTTATAAATGTTTCTCATTTTGTTGTTTCCCTTCTAAATTTGGTTGCATTGGCTTTGTTCAAAATTTTTTTATTAAATATAATCAGAATTATTCATTTCATATTTTGTAGTGTTCACTATCTTCTGTTTGGTCTTAAATTCATTCCTTTCTCATAGATCTGACATATATACTATTCTGTGTTCACCTACTTTGTTTATGGTTTCCCTCTTTATATTTAAGTCATTTACCCACTTTGAATTAATCTTGGTATAGAGTGTAAGATGTTGATCTAAGCCTAATTTCTCCCACACTGTTTTCCGTTTCTTCCCGTAGTTTTCGTCAAATAGTGGGCTCTTGTCCCAAACGCTGGGATTTGGGAGTTTACTATCTTGCTACTGTCATTTACCCCAAGTCTATTCCATTGATCCCTTCTGTCTCTAAGCCAGTACCAAATAGTTTTAATGATTACTGCTTTATAGTATAGTTTGAGATCTGGAAAAGTTAGGCCTCCATCTTTCATGTTTTTTTTTTCATTACTTCCCCAGATATTCTTGATCTTTTGTTCTTCCAGATCAACTTTGTAACATTTTTTTCCAATTCTATAAAAAAGTGTTTTGGTAGTTTGATAGATATAGAATTGAATAAGTAAATTAGTTTAGGTAGTATTGTCATTTTTTATTATGTTAACTCATCATTAACTCATCATATTATATAATATCATATATTATATCAACTCATTATTATATTATATTAACTCATGTCATTTATTATATTAACCGATGAGCAATTGATGTTTTTCTAATTATTTAAATCTAGTTTTATTTGCGGAAAGTGTTTTGTAATTATGTTCCTATAATCCTGAATTTGTCTTGGCAAGTAGATTCCTAACACATATAATTTAAAAAATCTCATTTAATCTTCACAAAATCTCACTATTGCTTCCTAGTGTTCTTTTCTATACCATTGTACAGAAGAGAAAACTGTGAGAGGTCAAGAGACTTTCTTAAGGCCAAAAAACTATTGAGTGGAGAAGCTGAGACTGAAAAGCATTAAGCTTTTGACATTAAGTCTAGTATTTTTTTTTCAACCCCACCACAATGAGAAAGTCGGTTTGCCTATGGAAGGTTATTCCAGCCATTGAGGAAATCATAGACTTCTTGCTCAAGATTCTTTTTTGTGCTAAGAAATTTTAGTGAAACTATATTAAACAGAGCTTTTCTATGGCATGTATTTGGTTACACCACATGTTCAATCCTTTTTTTGAAATGTAGAGGTATATCAAAGAGCACTAGAACAATGAAGACCTATAATACACGATGTTCCTCTTGTGTCCCAGAAACTTTTAATGAGGATCTGCTGCATTATGACATCATTTAGCAGGCGGAGGTTTAAGAATCTTAAAGTAGTTTTAGAGACCAGATATATAGCTATTTTGAAGTGAACAGGCAAGATCTGTGGATACAAACTTTGCTTACCTTTATTTTCCTCTTTTCTTTGTGCTTTACCATAATAACGAGATTTAACTTTTTAAATAAATTCTATCTTAAATCCCCCCTTATTATTCATCCTTTTTAGCATTTGTTTTATAAAGAGTTAAATATGTTACTATGCTTTCTTTTTCCTTTATTTGGAACAGAAATTTTTGAATTCTCTCTCCCTCTCCATCTCCTCATAATTCGGATGGAATTGTGATCCTAGGAGAATTATCAGACACCACTTAACTTTCTCTACCGTTCTTAGACTGAACCTAGCAATAGAACCAGGAAGTAAATGGGAACTTTGAATTTTAGTTTGTAGACCAGGTTCTGAGATATCTTATCTAACTTATATTTTAGCTAACTAAGGGGCTGTTTTGAGGGCCAGATATGGCTCTTTCTGCAGGAGCCATAAAGTCAATTTCTTTTCAGGTTCTGTTACAGGAGCGGCACTGTGAGCACTGTACGGCTCTCATGAAATTACATTTTAAAAAATGTGGCGTTTATGGCTCTTGTGGCCAAAAAGGTTGCCGACCCCTGATCTAAGCTATAGGGTGATATTATGATTCTTGGTAATTCAATGCAGAGAATGTCTTTCATGCTACCCATTCAGAGAAGATCTCCTAAAACAGTTAGGCTAGATAAAGGACTGTAAACAGTAAGTAGTTCATCAGCTAAGAAAAGCTAATCAAAGCGGAGAAAAGAAGTAATTGTCACCTTAAGCTTCTATTGAAATCTGATGTTCATTCTTTCCTTGCCTTCTCATTCTTTCCCTTCCTTTCCTTCAAAATAATTTCTGTCTCATTTCTTACTCCTCTCTATTCTTTATTCTATCTGCCTTTAGCATTTTGTTCTTATTTTCCCCAACCTTTCTCTCCCCTCCATTTGTCTCACTCTCTGGATTTAGCCAGTCAACAAAAATTGTGAGCTTCAGTAGCATGCAAGTGGACTTAACAGTAAGTACAAGATATGATCTCTGTTATCAAGGAGATAAAAAAAATTAGGGAAATATTAGACACATTAGATGATTAATAGCTTTCAATAGTTTGGGGAAAAGATTTGTATGAAGAATAAGTACTATAGATGGTCAGTTGTCTATAGTACTAAGCACAGTGCCTGGTGCAGAGTAAGGAAGCACAATAAATACTTGTTGATTGATTAATTGACATTAAAAAGGGAATGGCATAAAGGAAAGATTCATAAAGAAGGTAAAATTTGATCCTGGCCTTGAAGGATGGTTAAAATTAGAATAGAAGACAGTGTGTAAATATATTTATTATTTGTGAGCACTTTACTATAAACACTGGGGATTCAAAAGAGACTCAGACTTGATATTTAAAATCAAGCAGCTCATAGTCTATTAATGAGACAGTATGAAAACTATTAGACAGAGATAAGAAGTAAGGAGGAAGAAGAGTTCCAACTGACAAGTGTATGGCATATGGCATTAGATTTATAACATGAGTATGCGGGCCTTCTTTTTTAAATGCTATATATTTATTTAGAACATTTTTCTATGGTTACATGATTCATGATTTTCCCATCTCTCTTCCCTCCTGCCCTTCCAGAGCTAACAGGCAATTCCACTGGGTTATACAGGTATCATTGTTTAAAATCTATTTCCATGTTCTTCATATTTGCAGTAGAGTGATCTTTTAAAGTCAGAACCTCAGTCATATTCTCATTGAACTATGTCATCAATCATATGTTTTTCTTCTGCATTTGTACTCCCAAAGTTTTTTCTCTGGATGTGGATAGTATTCTTTCTCATAAGTTCCTCTGGATTGTCCTGGATCATTGCACTGCCACTTATACAAAAAGTCTGTTACATTTGATTGTGCCACAGTATTTCAATTTCTTTGTTTAATGTTCTCCTGGTTCTGCTCATTTTGCTCTATATCAATATCAGGATGTCGTTCCAATTCACATAGAAATCATCTAATTCATCATTCTTTTCAGCACAATAGTATTGGGCCTTCGTTTTTAGAAGCAATTAATATAATTTGGAATAAATTCATTATTGAGAAGAAACAAATTATACTCCTTAAATAGTTAGAGTTGTTATTTTCCTGTGAGTCTCTTTTTCATGTGGTTGAGAAATAATTCTCTACTCTTGCTTTTTAACATATTCTAAAATAGTGAAAATATTTTTTGGATTATTATGTTACCAGGTTAACTTAAATGTGATATTATAAATATATACCATCCATGACATTCCAAAATTAATTTACAAGACAGAAATTCATTGGCAGTTTAGCCAGTGTCCAAGGATATTTCTCAAGGCACTTGTTCTTTGGACATTGATAATAAAAAGCTAGGACCATTTTAAACAAATTAGAACAAATCTTTACTTTTGATTTAGGAGTTGTAGAATTACATATTATAGACACAAAGATTGGAGCAATTTCATTGACTTGTTAAGAAAACAAGAATTCAGTATAGTGATTTATAAATATGACACCATCATTATTAGCAGGAATAATTCTTTTATTTATATTCCCTGAACCTTGGAAGTGTTTTATCACCTATTTTGTTTGTTTATCTATTCTCATGTGCTTTCTACTGATCTTCATCTTTTATGATCATTCTCTTCCTTTTTTCCTTTTCTCTTCTCTAGTTTTCATCTCTATCTCTATATTTAATACAATTTATCTTTTTCAGTGAAATTTCCCTCTCTTTCCATCTTCTTGTTACCTACTTAGAACTTTTGAGTTAGATTCTCAAATTCTAAATCATTATTTCTTGTTATTTTCTTATCTCCTTACTATGGTAATTTTTAATATCCAGATGATTTAGTGAAAGGGATCTGTGTTCCGTGAATATCTCTCCTTAATCCTCTATACTAAGTTATAGTGGTGCTTTGGCCATACAAGATATATATATATATGTAACCATGACTTTTTATGACCATGAAATGGAATTTACCTTTCATTTCTAAAATGAACACCTTTATGATATGACACTATTAATAACTACTACATAAGACAAGTTTTTATATTTTACGTAAAATATATGAAGAATTCATCCTCATTTAATATGTTTTACTTCTATAAGTGAAGGACAAATGAATTAGCTATTGATGTCATAATAACCGTTTTTAGAGCTCTCAGAATCCTTCAAAGTGTTCTCTAAGTCCAAAATGGTGGTCTTTAATGTCTGATTGGTTTTTAACTTTGTAAATGACCTCTTTTTCATAATTTTGTCCATTATCATTATTACCTTCATTAAGCAATATTTATGAATCTGCAAGTGGTACATTTACTGAGTGAAACGTTAATCAAAGGGTTTGGCATGCTGGATTTCTTATCTTTCAATTCATTGCAGAGATGTGGAGTAGTTCCTATGTATGTTTTTGTAGAATAAGTTTACAAGAAGCAATTGCTACTTCCAGTACACTAAAAAGTCTCTGCTGGTACAGTTCCTAAAATATCAGTACTTTTATCTTATAGCATTCCTCATTATCCTCCAGATCTTGGACTAATTCTGTCATAGTGAATGTAAGGGTGCCTATGAGTTTTCATCTTTAATAGACTTGGCTTTCTTAAATAAAAACCTAACAAACCTGACCACATGCACTATGGTTATTATACACTAAGACTAGGCTACAGCAAGGATAAAACCACTAGAAAATTATGTGGTGAAATTGTGTTAAATAAAAGGTAAAAGCTGAGCTTTAATATAATAGCTCTTTTCATATAACTCTAATATTTACAAGTATATTTTACAAAAAGTCAGTGATTCTAATTTGTCATTGGGAAACAAAACATCTTTAACATTCATCAAATAATCTAATCCATATTTCAGCTAGAATACAATATTATTAAAGAAAATTACCTGGGTTTCCATTAGAGGAAGATGACCCAGTTAGGAATCTCATCTTTCTTCTCATCCCCATCATAATCAATAGAGTTTATGAGTATAGCTTTTTGGCGAATTTTTTAAAATTTAAGTTTATTTATTACAATAAGCCAATTTACTCCCTCACCTCCCTCATTTTCTCCTATTAGAAAAGGCATCATTTGACAAGAAAAAGTTATACCTGTATATAAAACTCTGTCTTACTTATTTCTATTGATCAGTTCTTTCTCTGGAGGTGAACATACACAATTTATTCTTCAAAAAAAATTGTTATATCCTTCTTAAGGACAAAAGTTACATCTTAATTAAATTTTTCAAACTCCACAGAAATTAATTATGGAGTTTTTGGATGCTGTTAATCACGTTTGAAGAATTAAATCCTTTAATAATTTTGTTTTAACTTTTATAAGTCAATGAATAACTTGTCTACAGTTTACAACTGAAAAATCCCCCCCATTCTTATACTTAATGATTTATTTGATGGAAAATAGAAGTTGGAGAAGAAAGACTTTTAAATCAGTTAACTTTTAGAATGGAAAAGTGAAATAAGGCATATGTTAATTTTTCTATGTCTACCTAAATTTTAAATTGTGACTAATTTTTACCTACTTGTCTTCCTCATTAGATTGTAAGATTCTTAAAGGCAAGGATTGTCTTTCACCTCTTTTGTAGCATCATTTAGCACAGTGTCTGGCACATAGTAGGTGCTTAATAAACATTTATTGATTGCTTGATTAATTAATTCTCAATTTCTTAAAGTTACCAAAATCATTTTTACTGATATTGTGTCATCTCTCTCAGATCTTTATCTCAACCTCCAAAAACATATTAAGTATAATATTCGATCCTGCCACAATGACTAGCATTTCCTCTTTTTTACCTTAGAAGTAAATCTTGCTTCCTTGCAACCTACTCCCCATTATATTGGTAATTTAATTTTTAGCTTAATTTTCTAATAGCTGTTTCTGAGTAGAATTTACAAATAGCCTACAACCTTAATTTTTATTAATTATGAGATTGGAAATAATAATTTATTCCTGATCACATCAGGAAAATTGCTTCTTGACATGTAAGAAGTTTGAGGTGAGAACATTATTAAATTTCCATAAGTAGGCCAGTTTGTCAGAAACAAAGATTTCATAATGTATGGAGGAGAATAATTTATATTTTATAGTTTATAATTTATAGTTTATTTATATTTTGCTAAATTTTAAAATGCTCTACAAGCCAGTCAAATTAATTTGTATTTGATCCTAAAGGCAGAGAGAACAATTGAAAGGATGAAGAGGTTTCTGGTCAGATGAAAAACAAAGATAGCAAAATACTCCAAAGAAGTTCCTTAAAGGGATTATTAAAAATATCTACTAAATGGTGTGAACTGATCCAACCATTCTGGCTGGCAATTTGGAACTATGCTCAAAGGGCTATAAAAGAATGCCTGCCCTTTGATCCAGCCATCCCATTGTTGGTTTGTACCCCAAAGAGATCATAGATAAACATACTTGTACAAAATATTTATAGCCACACTCTTTGTGGTGGCAAAAAACTGGAAAATGAGGGTATGTCCTTCAATTGGGGAATGGCTGAACAAATTGTGGTATATGCTGGTGATGGAATACTATTGTGCTCAAAGGAATAATGAACTGGAGGAATTCCATGTGAACTGGAAAGACCTCCAGGAATTGATGCAGAGTGAAAGGAGCAGAACCAAAAGAACATTATACACAGAGACTAATAGACCGTAGTAAAATAGAATGTAATGGACTTCTCTACTAGCAGCAATGCAATAACCCAGGACAATTCTGAGGGACTTATGAGAAAGAACGCTACCCACATTCAGAGGAAGAACTACAAGAGTGGAAACAAAAGAAAAACAACTGCTTGAACACATAGGTTGAGGCGAACATGATTGGGGATGTAGACTCGAAACTACTACCCCAATGCAACTATCAACAATTTGGAAATAGGTCTTGATTGACACATGTTAAAACCAGTGGAAATACACATCAGCCATGGGGGTGAGGGGAAGTTGGGGGGTGAAGGGGAAAGTAAGAGCATGAAATATGTAACCATATTAACTTTTCAAAAAATTATATTAATAAATGTTTAAAAAAATCTGCTAAAGAGTCTGAGTCTTGGTATGCCCAATTTTGGAGGAAGGCTATTGACCAATAACCCCCAAGACAAGGAATCTAAAAGACTTCACTGAAAGTTCCCATGTAATGTACTGATTCCTTAGAAGTAAGGAGGCATATCCAGAATGATGTTTGTCATGTAAACAGAATGTAAATTTACTACAGGCAAATGTAATAGATGTAGTTGAAGTTTTCATTACCTTTCATTACTTTCTTTAAACGAGAACATTTCCATCATTATCAAATAAAAATAAAGAAATAAAATGACATACTTTAAATTGTAGAATATATTTCTGAAAGAAAAACCAGGAGAAAATTATAATTTAACTTTGGATTAAAATCACATAATGTTAACATACAGCATTTGAATAGCTTCAAGAGTGTTTCTTTTGAAGTAATGACCATTTTGGGGTTGCTAAGTATAAAGGCCCAAAATTTTGTTTTCATATTTTTGTTTCCCCCTCCAAGCAATGGACTTTTCTTTCTAAGTCAAACTCTTTCAAGAACAACTCTGTGTGTCTTGCAATTTTGAATAGAATATAATATTTAATGGAAATTTATCTGTAGATTAAACAAAAAATTCCTATTGAGTTAAATTTAAAGTTCATAAATAATATTTTGAAAGACCAGTGACAAAAGTTTAAAAAGTTCAAAGAATTCTCTTGCCTTAAAGAAAAAATTAGTCCCTGAGTAAAATACCTGTTTTCAAATCCTGAGTGTGATAGACCTTGTTTTTTGTGTTTCTGAGCAGGTCATTTTACCTCCCTGCTATAGCAGTAGCTCTGTTAAGGCTCTTCTGTTCAGATGAAGAGCAGGTGTTGGTCTGCATTAGTAAAAGGAGTTCTTCATCATCAGGACCTCCCTACAACAAAAAATCACTAGACCAGCTACAGAAAGAACATGCTGGAGTTTTCAACTATTATTTCATTTTCCTTCTCTTTCTCCTTTTTTGTCCTCTTTTTCTCCCTATTCCTTTTCCTCTTTCTATCTTTGCCTCCACCAAAAGCATCAGGCACAGTGCAAAAAGTATTAGCTTCACAAATTAAAGATCATTGGTTCATAGCCCATCTCTTACTTCCTGTTCTCCATTATGCGCCTCAGTTTCCTCAAAAGTAAAATGAAAAAACTAGGCTAGATGACTTCTGATATCCCTCTCAGCTGAAAAGTTATAATCTTTTCATTTTCTTTCTTCTGTGCTTCCTTGTTTTCTTATATTCCTCTAAAAAAACCCACTATTTATTATGCTTTACCTTTCCTGTTTTAGTTTGTAGTCGGATTCATTATGCATTTGTTATACCTCAGCCCTTTCCTCCACTCATCAAGAAGACAAGCAATGTGATACCCATTATATATATATAAAGTCCTGTCAAGCATATCTGCATATTCTCCATAATGAAAAAAAGCAAGAAAAATAATGCTTCAATCTGTATTCAAAGTTCTCCAGTTTTCTCTTTCGAGGTGGATAGTATTTTTGTTAATGAGTGGAGGAGGAAAGGAAAATATTCATCAGTGGAGTTGTGAATTGGTCGAACCATTCTAGATAACAATTTGGAACCTTTCCCAAAGGGCTGTAAAACTGTGCTAAAATATCGCTATGAGGTCTTTATCCCAAAGAGATCAAAGAAAACAGGAAATGATCAATATGTACAAAAATACTTATAACTGCTCTTTTTATGGTGACCAAGAATTGGAAACTAAGGGGTTCCCCTCAACTGGGAAATGACAACAAATTGTGGTATATGATTGTGATGTAATACTATTGTGGTAAAAGAAATGAATAAGGGTGGAGAGAATGTGGTTTCAGAAAAACCTGAGAAGACATATGTAATGATCCATAGTGAAATGAACAGAACCAGGAAATCATTATACACTGGAAAAGTGATATTGTAATGATCATTTGCAAAAGATTTAGCAGCTCTCATCAATACAATGATTTAACACAATTCCAAGGGACTCATGATTAAAAATATTATCCTCTTCCAAAGAGAAAATTGTTAAACACTGAATGTAGATTGAAGCATACTTTTTCACTTTATTTTTCTTGCTCTTTTTTTCAGCATGGATAATATGGAAATGTTTTATATGACTTCAAATGTATAATGGGTATCATGCTGTTTAGCTTTTCAATGCATGGAGGAGGACTTTGAGGAAGGAAGAGAATTTGGATATTAAAAAATTAAATGAATATTAAAATAAGTAAGACATGGGGAAAAAAACTATAGAAAAATGATTGTGTAATATATTGGAGACACAAAGACAAAGCAGTGGTCAGAGGAATGTCTTAAAGATGACTTCTCTCCCCAACTATGTTATATATTATTTATATTCTTCCTCTTTAAACAGTTCATTTTCTTTAAAAGCCTCTATTATAGTATGGGTCCCACTTATTAGGATAAATATGGAGGCTGGGTGAGGCTAGCCAAAAACAGTGCAGTGTAGGATCTCCTAAGAATCTGGGTTTTCATAAAACCTATTCAGTTCACTGGCACCCAGTATCTTTTTGGAGTGAAACTTGAAACAGACTTAGATAAAAACAATTTCACTTTATTATTTCTCAAGAGAAATGGACTATATTCTAGGTTCTCTGCCTGGGTGATACTGTTTTACTATTTAACATTGAATATGACTTTTAGCATTCTAGGGAGGAGGAAAGGAACTGGAATTGCATCTTATTTGGCATAGGGAATTCCCAGATATAGAAATTTATCCTACTAATATAGGCCAGTACCTTCTCTGAAACTTAGAGCATTAATTGACCTGTCCAGGATAACTGATCCAATATATACAAAATGATCCTTGAACACAACCTTTCCTGGCTTTGACAACACCTCTCAATCTACTTTAATGTTCTGTGGTGGATGCATCTGGTTGATACATCCATTTCGTGCTTCCCCCAGACAGTCTTAAACATATGTAAAAAAAGACATGAGGATATATGATAAATCTTTATTTTTGTCTTAAAATATGTTACTTAGCAAAGGCTTCCTTAGGGAAAGAATAATCCTCCTCGACATTCTCAGGCTATGAAAATTCCTTTAGATAATTTACAGGGGAATGTTTTGATGCAGTTATGAAAAAAATTTGGTGAGAATTAACTTTTGACTTCTGATAAGTTAAAATTTTAGATCAGATTGAAGAGGAAAGAGAAAAAATATTGGACCTTTTTCATTATCTCTGTGATATTCAAATATAAAGAAAGGACAATGATCAGTCAATTTCTGATCTACAGACAGTTCTTCCAAATTAAAAGAGTATTTTTAGTCTTTTTCCTTAGAAACATCTTTTTCTCTCCTTTTGTTTTAACTTTACTTGCCAAAATACTGTATATATGCTTAATCTGACTTTTATTTATTTTCTTAAATAATAGCTGACAGTCATGTAGTACTTCAAATTTTATAAGTTTTGGAATCTTTAAGAACATATCAAGCCTATGTATACTACCCATCCTTAAAAAAGCATACAAAGAACTGCATGTCTTCTCATTTTTCCAATATATTTAATGTCTCCATTTTATTAAAAATAATTTCCTATGTGAGATGGCACCTTGAAAGAGATGAGAAAGAAGAATATAGGGGAAAATAAAGATGTAAAAATGAAAGATATGAGTGAAAATTCACTTAAAAATAAAAAGTTCATTGCTTTTACCATATATCCTAAAACAATTTTGAAGGATATGCCAATAGATCCCCTCCAAATCATGCCTGGTAGATTTCCAGGCTGTTTTTGCCACTTCCTCTCTGCTTCTCCTTAACTTGGCAAGGTCTCCAGTAAAGAGAATCGAGCCAGAAGAAATTCTTATCACCCAGTCCCCCCACCATGGCTCATGTACTTGGCTGTCAATATCTGTACTCTCTCCTATGATTGCCAAACTTTGAGAATAAAAAAGCTTCGTCTTGGGCTATATCTTAAACCTTTAGAGAAATTAAAATTAGCACATATCACCTTATACATAAACATGCAGGAGCAACTAGAATTTCATTTCACAGATAAGAAAGCTAAAGCACATAGTGATAGTAACTTGCCACAAGTCACAGAATGTCAGGAATGGAACCAAGAATGTAACTTCATCTCATGCTCATTAGTGTTTAAACTATTGCATCATCCCATCCTTATTGTGGGTCCTTTTTAGTGAAGTATTTTTCCAAATGATAGCTAGATTCTTGCACATTCGATTCTGTTCTCTCTGTTGCCAAAGTCTGTTTTGCTGAAATACTACTTGACAGCATATGGGCAGTGTATTGGCAAGATAATGGTATATATATATATATATGGTGTGTGTATGTATATACATATATGTGTGTGCATGTTGTGTGGTACATATATGTAAGATCACATGTGTATGTATATGCATATATATCACCTCATATATAAAAATTTTTAACTATTCTCTTTGATTTTAGAATTGACTAATTCTTCTAAGGCAGAAGGATGGTAAGGACTAGGTAAGAGAGGTTTAGGGGCTTGCCCAGGGTCACAAAGATAGGAAATATCTGAGGCCAGATTTGAACCCAGGAATTCCAATCCCAAGGCATGGATCTCTATCCACTCAGCCATGTAGATTTTTAAATTAATATTCAATATCTCCAAAGTATAATATTTATAAAGATTCATTAATATTTAACTAGAGAACTAGAGAACACAGGGAACCTTCGCCATTCAATTCATGTGGAAGAGAGCTCGCAGGGATGGAGAAACCACAACTATAGCAACACATGTATATGAAAGGCAAAAGGAACTGTGGCTAATACAGAAAGGAAGATTGGGTAATGTAGTTTTAGGGATTCAAGATAATTCTAACTATTCAACCACTTAGCTAGCCCTATAAATGTGTGTATATATATATATATATATATATATATATATATATCCCTGTGTAAATATATAAATATCTCTCATTATATATGTGTGTATATGCATGTGTCTTATATATGTGTATGTGTATGTGTATAGTTTTTTTTTCCCTCTTCAGCAAAATGAGATTGGACTAGATGATCTCCATAGCCTTTTGGGTTATTCTCAACTACTGAGCTTCAGATTTCCTAAAATAGTCTGATATAGAGGTCAAGTTACTTTATTTTTAAAAGTTTTCCAATATATATTTTATTTAAATGGTTACTTTTTCAATTAATGGAAATTAATTTTTTTACTTCCACCTCCCAATTTTAAAGAAAATGTAAAACAAAACACCTATAACAAATATGCATAGGTAGGCAAAACAAATTCTCTAATCAAGTACAAAAATGTGGATATCATTCAGCATTTTATATACATCATCTCTCTGTTAGAACATGGGAAACATGCTTTATTAATAGTCCTCTGGCATGATGATTGATCACTACATTGATCTCAGGTCAGTTAATTGTTTTATTATTTTTCATATTATAAGAACAGTTCTCCTGGTTCTGCTTATTCTTCTCTGCTGCAATTAAAACAAGTTGTCCCACGAAGGGTTCTCTGAACTTTTTTCATCATTTCTAATGGGACAATGATATTCTTTTATATTCATATTCCAAAATTTATTCAGCCATTTTCAAATTAATGAAAACCTTATTATTTTCAAGTTCATTGCTATTACAATTATTTTGTATGACATAGGTCTCGGGCCTCTTTGTGATATCACTAAGTCCAAGGATATAGACAGTGATATAAAGTACACCTAATTCCAAACGGATTTTCAGAAGGGCTGGTCTAATTTATATTTCAACCAATAGTGCATCCTGAAATATAACAGCTCAGATTATACACTGAGATAAAAGTATTTTGCACACACATATATGCAAACCTAGTCAGCATGTCCACAAGAGCTTCAGATCACATAGTGGCAAGATGACCTTCCTAGTAGCCCTTTTGGAGTCCATGTCTACCATTCTATGAGTTGTATATATCTTGGGGCGATTAGGTTCATTTGTTTTCTTTTCTATTCCAGCCTTGGGATGAAGAAGATATTTAGGGGCATATGATTGATAGCTGTCACTAAGTATTTGAAGGGTTGTTATTTGGAAGTAGAATTATATTTTAGTACACCTGCCAACATTGATTGGAACTCCCACTTCAAAATACACATAAAACCCTTTGAGTTGCTAGTGCTGAGCCTAGTTTTATATTTTCCTAATGAGATATAAAGAATTATTATTTCTATTCTATTTATAGTGCCCATGTTTTTAAGAATCAATATGGTTTCTTAGTAGAAAAAAAGTTAGACGTGGAAAAAGAAGTCTAGGGGTCTCCTAGTTTCTGCAATTAATTAGCCATGTGATTTTCATCAAGACATTTAAATTCTCTAGACCTTCATTTCTTAATCTGTGTAACTCTTGCCTCTAAGGTCATTTTTATGGGATTCTCCTCATTGATAGAGATTGATTATTCAATAAAGTATGTCTGTATGAGTAGTGTAGATGAAAGCTCCTTAGAGAAGAGATTCTAGTCTTTTAGCTTCCAGTTTTAAGAGAAAAGATATATATTTCCTGACCCTATTCAGATCCCTAAGAGGAAAGAAAAACCCCAGAAAAAAGCATCTCTTAGATCTCTCCAAACTTAAAAATTTTAAATGTAGATCTCTATCTACCATGAAAATATGTTTTTCTGATAAGAGTTCTTTCTGAGGTTACTTGGTTGCAAAGTGACCTGTATACCTTTTGATTGGACTGAAGTATGCATATGTGCATGTAAAATATCTCCATCTCAGTGCATAATTGAAGTTGCTCAGTTTCAAGATGAATCACCCTGCCTGAAGCAAGAACTTTGTTAGGCTTGGAATTTATCCAAAAGGAGTAGTAAATGACTGCCAAGGGATTTAATCTCTGGCTTACCTGTAGAGAATAAAAAATAATAATATTAAAACAACTCCTGAAAGTTTTTTTTTAGAAGCATAAGTATCTCCAACCTTTTAGAATCTGAGAATCATGAATNTGCACATTCGATTCTGTTCTCTCTGTTGCCAAAGTCTGTTTTGCTGAAATACTACTTGACAGCATATGGGCAGTGTATTGGCAAGATAATGGTATATATATATATATGGTGTGTGTATGTATATACATATATGTGTGTGCATGTTGTGTGGTACATATATGTAAGATCACATGTGTATGTATATGCATATATATCACCTCATATATAAAAATTTTTAACTATTCTCTTTGATTTTAGAATTGACTAATTCTTCTAAGGCAGAAGGATGGTAAGGACTAGGTAAGAGAGGTTTAGGGGCTTGCCCAGGGTCACAAAGATAGGAAATATCTGAGGCCAGATTTGAACCCAGGAATTCCAATCCCAAGGCATGGATCTCTATCCACTCAGCCATGTAGATTTTTAAATTAATATTCAATATCTCCAAAGTATAATATTTATAAAGATTCATTAATATTTAACTAGAGAACTAGAGAACACAGGGAACCTTCGCCATTCAATTCATGTGGAAGAGAGCTCGCAGGGATGGAGAAACCACAACTATAGCAACACATGTATATGAAAGGCAAAAGGAACTGTGGCTAATACAGAAAGGAAGATTGGGTAATGTAGTTTTAGGGATTCAAGATAATTCTAACTATTCAACCACTTAGCTAGCCCTATAAATGTGTGTATATATATATATATATATATATATATATATATATCCCTGTGTAAATATATAAATATCTCTCATTATATATGTGTGTATATGCATGTGTCTTATATATGTGTATGTGTATGTGTATAGTTTTTTTTTCCCTCTTCAGCAAAATGAGATTGGACTAGATGATCTCCATAGCCTTTTGGGTTATTCTCAACTACTGAGCTTCAGATTTCCTAAAATAGTCTGATATAGAGGTTAAGTTACTTTATTTTTAAAAGTTTTCCAATATATATTTTATTTAAATGGTTACTTTTTCAATTAATGGAAATTAATTTTTTTACTTCCACCTCCCAATTTTAAAGAAAATGTAAAACAAAACACCTATAACAAATATGCATAGGTAGGCAAAACAAATTCTCTAATCAAGTACAAAAATGTGGATATCATTCAGCATTTTATATACATCATCTCTCTGTTAGAACATGGGAAACATGCTTTATTAATAGTCCTCTGGCATGATGATTGATCACTACATTGATCTCAGGTCAGTTAATTGTTTTATTATTTTTCATATTATAAGAACAGTTCTCCTGGTTCTGCTTATTCTTCTCTGCTGCAATTAAAACAAGTTGTCCCACGAAGGGTTCTCTGAACTTTTTTCATCATTTCTAATGGGACAATGATATTCTTTTATATTCATATTCCAAAATTTATTCAGCCATTTTCAAATTAATGAAAACCTTATTATTTTCAAGTTCATTGCTATTACAATTATTTTGTATGACATAGGTCTCGGGCCTCTTTGTGATATCACTAAGTCCAAGGATATAGACAGTGATATAAAGTACACCTAATTCCAAACGGATTTTCAGAAGGGCTGGTCTAATTTATATTTCAACCAATAGTGCATCCTGAAATATAACAGCTCAGATTATACACTGAGATAAAAGTATTTTGCACACACATATATGCAAACCTAGTCAGCATGTCCACAAGAGCTTCAGATCACATAGTGGCAAGATGACCTTCCTAGTAGCCCTTTTGGAGTCCATGTCTACCATTCTATGAGTTGTATATATCTTGGGGCGATTAGGTTCATTTGTTTTCTTTTCTATTCCAGCCTTGGGATGAAGAAGATATTTAGGGGCATATGATTGATAGCTGTCACTAAGTATTTGAAGGGTTGTTATTTGGAAGTAGAATTATATTTTAGTACACCTGCCAACATTGATTGGAACTCCCACTTCAAAATACACATAAAACCCTTTGAGTTGCTAGTGCTGAGCCTAGTTTTATATTTTCCTAATGAGATATAAAGAATTATTATTTCTATTCTATTTATAGTGCCCATGTTTTTAAGAATCAATATGGTTTCTTAGTAGAAAAAAAGTTAGACGTGGAAAAAGAAGTCTAGGGGTCTCCTAGTTTCTGCAATTAATTAGCCATGTGATTTTCATCAAGACATTTAAATTCTCTAGACCTTCATTTCTTAATCTGTGTAACTCTTGCCTCTAAGGTCATTTTTATGGGATTCTCCTCATTGATAGAGATTGATTATTCAATAAAGTATGTCTGTATGAGTAGTGTAGATGAAAGCTCCTTAGAGAAGAGATTCTAGTCTTTTAGCTTCCAGTTTTAAGAGAAAAGATATATATTTCCTGACCCTATTCAGATCCCTAAGAGGAAAGAAAAACCCCAGAAAAAAGCATCTCTTAGATCTCTCCAAACTTAAAAATTTTAAATGTAGATCTCTATCTACCATGAAAATATGTTTTTCTGATAAGAGTTCTTTCTGAGGTTACTTGGTTGCAAAGTGACCTGTATACCTTTTGATTGGACTGAAGTATGCATATGTGCATGTAAAATATCTCCATCTCAGTGCATAATTGAAGTTGCTCAGTTTCAAGATGAATCACCCTGCCTGAAGCAAGAACTTTGTTAGGCTTGGAATTTATCCAAAAGGAGTAGTAAATGACTGCCAAGGGATTTAATCTCTGGCTTACCTGTAGAGAATAAAAAATAATAATATTAAAACAACTCCTGAAAGTTTTTTTTTAGAAGCATAAGTATCTCCAACCTTTTAGAATCTGAGAATCATGAATAAACTCAGGTGATAGGACTTAATTCTTATTAAGGACATTCATTTAAAGAAAATTGAATGTTATTTTTGAATTTATCAAGAATTTCTGAAACCTAGTAGCTTATGACTAGAAATTCATAATATTATATATTTAGAGTTAGAAGGGAACTCTAATAATAATCTAGTTAAACCTCCTTACTATGTAAATGAAACTGAAAGATTAATTCACTTGCCCATTGGTCACAGAGGTAGTATATAACTGAACTAGGATTACAACCCATGTTTCCAGGTACTAAAACTCAGTGTATTGTTTATGATACCAGGCTTCCTCTCCACCTCAAATTGGACTTTGATAATTCAGTTGCCTTTATTAAAAGTTTTTTTGCTTTTATTAATGTAATTATAACATTTTGGACAAGGGAAACAATAACCCCAGAATCCTGTGCTGATAAAACTAGAGAACTGGATTCAATACAGTGAACTTTATGGGATGTTCAGGAAGGACTAGAACCTCTGATGTGAGGGCTTGCAAAACCCTTTTCAAGGTTCTTTATTCACCTTTGGTATTTGCCTTTCATCCATCTCTCACCAGTGGCTCCGTGAAGCTGTAATATGTACAGTGGCCACCCTTCCTTAAACCATTTCAGCTGATGGGAGTAACTGGTAGGCTACCAGCCCATCAGTGAGTTTGAGGGATGTCTGCACTAAGCATGTGAAGACTTCCTCTGGGGGGATATGCAGATATGAACATTTGTTTCAACAGTCATAAAGGCAACTGAAGCAGGGACTATGGGCCATCTAGAACTTGGTCAGAGACCAAGACACCAATTATCTATTGCATCCTGGGCCATAGCCTAGTTCTGACTTTTGTCTTGCCACTGGATTTCAGTAACCTTGGAAGAGAGAATGGAACTGATGACATTGTGCAATTCTGCTTCACTTAAATCCGTTTCATTCACAAGTCAAGACATCACTCTGGGTTGTCACTGGTCCTCTTTGAAAATAAAAGATGAACAACCATCAACACTACCACAACATATTAAGAAAGTCTATTGACTAAGTAGATAATATTCAAAATAGAATTATCAGCATGCTTAGTGGATTTGAGACTTATCATAATAGGAACTTGAAAAGTTTATAGAAGAGAAAGCTTATGGAGTATTTGAAGAACAGTTGTTATTCAGAATTTTTAAATCTATCAGGTAGTAGACAAATTTTTGTGCTTAGCTATAAAGGACATGATAAGAACCAATGAGGAAGAAGTCTCTGAGAGGAAAATTCTGGCCCTAAATAGGTTGCCTTTGTGATTTTTATCATAGGTAAACATCATCTCTTAGTGATTGGGTAGGAGGTATTCCTACATGAGGTTGGGAACTGGATGATAATCTCTCAAGATCCTTAAAACTCTAAGCTTCAATCGTATATTAAAATAAAATGTATACTTTCCCATGAGCCTGGCCTGATTGAACTCCAAATGAGCTTCAGGAGGTTCTGTGTACAACAATTTATTACATTTTGTTTGTACGCCCTGTAAAGTGCTTACCTACTTCATTTTATGGTAATCACTAACCAGACCAAACTGAAATAATTTTGTGATGTTAAGATTTTTTTGATTCAGTACTTCAAAGAGTTATAATTAAATCAGAGGGTATTCCCTCATCTGACACAGACTATGATCCCTATATAAATTAAGAAATGTCTTTTCAAGTTGCCATTGTTGAGATATTTATCACGCTGCTCCAATTTTGCAACTATCTGCTATTTTATCCAGGCTATCCCTTGGGCATACTGTACTTCGCCAAACTTGTACTCACAATGTTTTCAGTTTTAGAAATTGAAAATCATTGGAGGGCTTTGAGAACCCAAGGTCATCCACATATCACAGTGAGGAATCAGAGTAGAACTTCAGGTTGGAGCGTTATGTTTTAAATATGCTTTAAAGTGGTGGTACAGTGTATAGCATGCTGAACCTACAATCATAAAGATCTGAGTTCTCAGCCACTTACTATAACCCTATGTGAGTCACTTAAATCTCTCATTTATGAAAGAGGAAAGGAAGAAATTTAAGAAAGAAAAACAGGCTTGTGAATGGAGACACAGATGGTCAAGAGATATATCAGTTTGGCTTTGATTTTTACCTTTTTTTTTTTTTTTTAGTCATTCAGTGTTTGGGAAATCTTTTATACTTTACTTTTTAAACTAGGTTATCTGTACAAGTAATGGAGTATGAATAATTATTTAAAGGAGGTTTTAAAAGCACTTGGTGATCTCTATAGAAGAGGGACTGAATTTTTTTCTTGTTAAGGAATTATAATTTGTTTGCTGTGGAAAACTCCCTCCATTGAGACAGTTCTCAATTTTCTCTCTAGCCAGTGCCTTAATAGATGACCTTGTGAATTATAACAAAAAAATTAAATTGATTTTTTTCCTATACTTGCTAATTTTTAAAATCCAATATATTTTCTTTTCCCAATTACATGTAATAACTATTCCAACATACATTTTCCAAAATTACATGGTTCAAATTGTCTTCCTCATTTCCTCCCACTCCCCCCATCTTAAAGAAAATAAGAAATTTGATTTGGATTATATATATTATCATGCAAAACATACTTCCACATTGGTCATTGTTGGAAAAGAATGTTCATATAAAACCAAAGCCCCCAAATAAACCCATATATAAACACATGTGATAGATAGTATGTTTTAATCTTCATCTGACTCCAACAGTTCTTTCTCTGGAGGTAGATAGCTTTCTCTGTCATAGGTTGTTCAGAATTGTCCCAGATCATTGTATGGCTAAGTCTTTTACAGTTGATCATAAGACAATACTGCTATTACTGCCTAGAGCAGTGATGGGCAAACTTTTTAAAGAGGGGCCAAAGGAAAGGAAATGCTCATCCATCAGTCTGTTTCTAAGGCAACTCTTTTGAAGTTTCATTGTACCGAATCCTACTCATTGTATCTGTCAGATTAGAAATAATGTCACGGGGCCAGATAGAACATTTCAGGGGACTGCATCTGGCCCGCGGGCTGTAGTTTGCCCATCACTGGTGTAGAGTTTTCTCCTGCTTTTGTTTATTTTGCCTGCATCAGTTCATGGAGATCTTTACAGCTTTTTCTGCAATCATCCTGCACAATAGTATTACATCACCAATATATACCACAATTTGTTCAGCCATTTCCATATTGATAAACATACCCTCAATTTCTAATTCTTTGCCACCATAAAAATAACTGCTATAAATATTTTTGTACAAGTAGGTCCTTTCCCCTTTTTCAAGATCTCTGGTATACAGACCCAGTGGGAGTAGTATGGGATCAAAGGGTATGCACAGTTCTATAGCCCTCTGGGCATAGTGCCACTAATTTTCTGGCAATGAACTTTTCTAAATTAATGTTTGAAGCTGTCCACTAACTCCACGAAGGTTCCTAGTGGATAGGACTCTCAGAAAGGGGAACCAAGGGACTGAGAGAAAATGGGTTACGGGTTAAGGACTAATGGAAAGAGAACATAAGGTGAGAATAAAGACAGGCAGACAAAGAAAGTTATTGCATAAGGTAGTCTGACAGTGAGTAAGCTCTGGTGGTCAAGAGCTTCTCTGGGATGGTTAAGAGCCTTACCCTTAGCCAACATACTGCTATTTTTATTGGGGATACAACAGTATAGGGGGAAAGGGAAAATGATAATTAGACAAATGTTCCAATACATTAACAATATGAGATAATCATCAGGATATACAAACTGCTGGATTCTAGGACAATAGATAGAGCAAATGCCTACCTCAGGAGTTCATATGGCCTAAGGCATCTATGGTTGTTTGATACATATGTGAATTGATTGTTATTGGTAAAATAAGGAGACTGAGATAACTGACCAGTCTTCCAGAGTGTAGCCTTAGGGAAAGGCTAGGAATTTGGCAAGATTGAGGTTCAATTTAACTGAAGGTTATGGAAACCAATCTTAAGCAATATAAGACAAGAGTCAGCTTTTTGAGTGTTTCTAAAATAATATCGAAATTAATAAGCCTGGACTCCTAGAATGTTTATGTTGGTCCTTGGTTGGCAACATAAAATTCATCATTTCTTTTAAAGTTGAGGCCTTCTCATCTAATTAGGACCTCCTACACCATGATCTGTACTGGAATAGCATTCAAGAACATAGGTTACCTCCACATTACAGTGGTTTATTAGAATAGGATGAGAGAAAGAGAGAGAGAGAGAGTCTTATACAGATGTTCATGTTGGAAGGAAAAAATGAAATAAGTATGTAGTTTATAGTTTTGATAGTTTTGTAATTTTCAAAATTATAGAGAACAAGCATGCCACCAAAGAACTATGAGAAGATGCTTTTCTTAAGTCTTTTTCAAGGGTAGGAGAGCCATAAGTGTGAAATATTGCATATATTTTCAATTTTTAAATATGTAGATCAGTTTTCATGATTTATTTTCTTCCTCTTCCTTTTTTATTTTTAAAAATTTTTGTTACATGAGAGAGTATTCTGGGAAGATGGAAAAGATGTGAGGAAATTTGGCCGATATAGAAAACAATTACAAAATTTATTTCAACATATTTTATTTGGAAATTTATTATTTTAATGATAAAATATGGTAATTATTTAAAATGCTCCTAAAGAACTAACATGCTAGTGGATTTTTTAAGTGTGAAGTTGATGCAGACTTTAAGAATGTAAGTGGTATCAATTCTATATTATTTTCCTTGAAGAACACTCAAGCATTGGGTGTTCTTTAAGTGACTTTACAGATATGACTAAATTGACTTTAAATGCAAATGCTGTTATATATTACAACATTTTGGCTTTTTATTTTGTTTTTACTGATCATGTGTGGCAGCAAATATTTTTCATCAGTAAACAAATTGAAAGAATGGTAAATTGGGCTTCATGGGATTTAGAGAATGTCTTACCTTTTCATATTTAAGAGATGAGCCATAAAAAACAGATCTATTATCATGAAAAAATATTGTCTGCAATTATCAAAATATTTTCTAACATTTTCATCATAGTAGTTACTGATGAACTTTTTACCATAAAGATCTGATATAGCTGATCCATAGTCAGCATTTATTGTTTCATCATAAATAATTAGTAGCAGGTTATAGAGCTAATCAGTTTTTGTGATTACACACATCTGGATTCAATAGCAATATATATTCCAGAAACCATGGATTAATGACACTTCTCAGAAATGTTTTTCTTTACTGCGTTACATCTATTTATTTATCATTTTTGGAGAATCACCAAGCTGGCACCATAACTTCTGTTTGCTTCAGTTTCATCATTTGTAAAATAGGGAATATAATGGCACCTCCCTCTCAAGTTGCTGTAATGATCAAATTAAATGATATTCATAAAGCATTTTGTAAACCTTTAAGAAGTCATAAATGCTAGCCATCATAATCATTATCATTTGTATTAATATTAATTGGATAATATTAATATATCCCAATGGAAACTTTTTTTCTGAAGTGAGAGAAGTTGCAATAGGATGAGAGAAGTGAACTTTCATTCTTGGAAATATAGGTTAGAGGTCATCCAAATAAGGACAGATGATATTGGATGTTATGAGAGTATAGGAATTTATATGAATACAATAATGAAAACCTAGCAGATCTTTTGGGACTTGAGGTAATTGAGCTAGGTTCAGCTTGAGGGGAGGAAGAAAAACTGGGAAATTCAACATTGATGCAATTGTCAAAAGAGAAATGCTCTAATCCAAGGAAGAATATTATTGCCTTGAAAGTCAAAGGTCATTAAGAAGAAAAATATGTCCAATCCAATCTTTGTCTTCAGGTCCAAATACTCCCAAAGGAGGATGGCATATTTGGAGGGGAAACAAGAATCATGAGAAATGTAATATAATTATCAGTGCTATTCAAAGTATGTTATGCTGTTACTTTATATTTTGAAAAATGGAATTAATCACAGACCAACAACCCCATAGTTTCGATGAAAATTAAGTTTAATTAATACCTTATTGTTCCATTGGATTTAGAGTCAAAGAATTTTCCTGAATTAGTTGTTTATTCCTTCTGTGATATTGGATATCATTTTCCACATCAGTAAAATGATTGCTACCTACCAGCTAATAGTTCTACTTCTAAAATGGAATTCTTTGACCTTGTCAGCCCTTGGGCAAATAAAGAATATAATAGCTCTTGGAAAAGTGACACCCACATTTATTGATAAGAAATATCATTGAAGTCTTGAGGGTTTTCCTATAGCCCTCAAATCACCTCTATAGAATCGGAGATTAGGAAAGTGTCTTTCTATAATGACACATAAGAGTTCAGATTCTGACCCATGACACTAAATGATTATCATAAAGGATAGCTTTAAGGAAGGAAATCTCTCTGCTCTAGTATTTCACTGCTAGAATTATAGCTCTGAATCACAGAATGTCAGCGCTGGAAGGGATCACAGAGACCACTCATATTGGAATTCTAGAAGCGAGGCCCAGAGAGTGATTTGTTTTGCTCATGGTTATATAGATAGTTAATTTTTGCAGCTAGTTAAGTGATAGAACTCTAATCTTTCATCATATTTAGAGCTTTTTCAGGATTCCCTTTGCTACTCTCTAGATTCTCATAGAATGTTAGAGCTAGAAGAAATATTAGTTGTTGTACGCTGTCTAGAGAGGTTGCAGGTACTCTAAATATCCGGGAAAAGATAGCTCAGCAAGAAGAGAGGAATCTAGTAATAGCAATTATAATTACAATGTGTGGATGCATGTGTGTGTGTGCATGTGTGTGTTTGTATGAATAGAGAAAGGAAAAAACGCAGTTGCAATGATAAATGAGTATTTGGCTTATCATACATAAACTCAAAATAATTTGCCTATAAAAAACATTTTGAAAGCTACATCACATCACTTTACTCACTAAAAATATCACTGTCTGCCGCAATACATTAATATGAGGAACTACTTTGTATAATATTATTATCTTGAAGGTGGTACAAGAAGTACACGTTTTATCACAAATGCTGTAATGCTGAATTCTTATTTATCACAGTTTGCAACATTATCTCCATTACCTACTAAGCTGCCATTATAATTAAGCTTTGGCTTCATGGAATATACAGCCCAATGCTCTGGGAAGACAGTCTGGTCTAGGTGCTTTGTGAATATTCCTAATATTCACCGGAAGCATGCCAGTGAAATTCACTAAATGGTGATGGATTAAGCTCATTATGGAAGAGCTAAGAGTATCTCTCAGGCTGAAATACCAAAGTTACACATCTAAGACCCCAATTTATTGTAGTAACTAAAATATCTGCCTTCAAAGGGCAAGGGGACAGAGTTTTTGATATCAGGTCATTGTCCTTGTAAGAAAATAAAATCTATTTGATTATGTGTTTGTTTGTTTTTACCATTTAAAAAAATTGTCAGTCAATCAACAAATATTCATTAAGCATCTACAATATGCCAGGCACTAGCCTAGGTACTGAAGATATAAGATGAAAGACTCGCACAATCCGTACTCATAAGGAAATTGTCCATTCATACTTTCCTCTTCCTTTACTCACCACTTGGTTAAGGAATTAGGGATCTATTCCGAGTGCTAGTACTGGCCTATATGACATTATACTGAATAGTTTTCAGTGCCCTTTGGACTGCTATTATGTTAAGCATAAGAATACACACCTACCTCTCAACACAAAAGACTGTTGTTGTTGTTTTTTAATGACATCCTCATTTATAAGCCATTGAATAAATTCATAACCAGTTAGTTCTTTCTCTTTGGATAGTGGGGGATAAGAGGAGGAATGGTCATTCTTCCTGTATGGATGAATCTTTGTAGCCTTCTATGTTATTCTCATTGAAGATCCCTATATTGGTGGTTGTGCTATTTCCTGTTATTGGAATTACTGAAAAGCAATACTGGTTATCTTTTTTTTAATTTAAACATTTATTAATAATCATTTTTAACATGGTTACATGATTCATGCTCCTACTTTCCCCTTCACCCCCCGCTGTCCCCCCACCCATGGCCAATGCACATTTCCACTGGTTTTGTCATGTGTCCTTGATCAAGACCTATTTCCAAATTGTTGGTGGTTGCATTGGTGTGGTAGTTTCGAGTCCACATCCCCAATCATGTCCACCCCGACCCATGCATTCAAGCAGTTGCTTTTCTTATATGTTTCCTCTCCTGCAGTCCTTCCTCTGAATGT